>NC_134834.1:140942231-141242846 GCF_004210375.1 Tachypleus tridentatus
TTTGTGAAAGTGCATAAGACTAGCTATATTCTATGTCAGTATAATAAATAATATAGTTTTCTAAAACTTGTCGTGTTTCATTAATTGCTCTATGGTCGAGTCAAATTAAACGATTTTTGTGAGCATCAGAGCTAGGAATGAAGATGATTCATCCTGTAAAATCATGATGCCTACTATGTGGATACTGTAGTTCAGCGAAGGCCACTTTTTACAACTCAAATGGGTAAAAGATCCCATAATATGTGTGACATAATTTGCCAAAGTATTCCTGGCAAAATAGTTCATAGAAATATTGCTGATTATGTTATATACAACTGATCCATATCAAATAATGAGTAATAGAATTATACTTTGCATGTTATGATGGCAGCTGATTCAGATGGATTTCAGGGACACAACTATTAAGCTTATCTGGATATCCTTTCCATTTAACAAAATACTGTTTGTTTTTATCAAGTCATTGTTAATGTAATGTTTCTTCCACAGCATATACATCATTCGAGGATTTGATAACATGTAATTCAGATTCACAAAATGTTCCAGCACTGAGGCGGTCTTGCAGTGTGTCAACAGTGAAGGTTTTCACCAATCTCTTGTGAAATATAAATATTTCGTCTGTTCACCAAGGTAAATATCCTTTCTTCTATTGATCACCCACTTGGAATCGAAATTTCCCTTTTATGTGTGGTATGAAGAGATATTTTTCCACACCACATTCTGATTAGCAGCATTAACGTGTATTGGTCTCATTTTAATTTTGTGGTGGTACGACCTACTATAGACACTGACTAAAGTTTTTAATATCAAAATGCACTTCAATGGTCCATAGTGGTTAAAACAGTATCACGTTTTAGTTTTAAGAGTATGAATAAAACGTTCAACTATAGAAGCTTTTGTTTTATTATGTGTAATAAAGAAATAAATTTCTTGTTTCTTAAGATAATGTTGAAACAGTGTATTTGTAAATTTTGTTCTAGAATCGGTTTAAAACTTACAATGCTTTCGACCATGTTTTAAATTCTTCTTCAAGGCCTTTAGGAGTGTCGCTTCTTTTTTATCTTTTGTGTAAAACAACTCATCCATATTTCGAAAACACTTCAAAAAACGTCAAGAAATACTTAAACTGATTGTTGTAGTATATTAAGGTAGATATATCGAGTAAATTAGCCTGCTACAATAAATGATCACCCTGTTTCTGTATGTTACAGATTTATGCAACCTATACGTATCTTGGCATTTCAAACAGTCCTTGACTTGACTGTAGTTTGAAGGCTTTACCTAATGGTTTTGTGACCTATATAAAGCCTGTACACTCATGTAAATAGCAGAATATGAATTATTATAATAAATAGATTATAGGGTTTTATCCATATTATTAGCTACAACTGATTAATTTCAACCAACTTTTTCTATTTCATTTAGTGTCTGTAGCAATAGTTATAATTTGATGTTCAGAGAAAGCAAAGTTAAAGCCTAGATGACTTGCAATATTGACAGGATTCAGCAGTTGACAACAGTAAAGGAGGACAATAAAAACAAAGTATTATATAATATAACACTCGTTTGTCAAAAGTGAGCCTATTTACATAAAGGTCATTTGGATCTTTCAAGAGTACCATCTTCAAACTTCTTATGTGACCATTTGTCTATGTTTTTAACAACTTCTTGTGCGTTATTTATATACGATAGTTGTTCTTCAAATCCTTTCCAACTGGTTAGGTTAGAATTCTTTCATTTCCATAAAACATCATTGATTAAGTCGTTTATGTTACTGTTTGGGTCAAGTCTTCCATTAATCAATACTCCTTTTCGATCATTTTCCATGTTACGTGTTCATTTGAACATATCAAGTTTAACAGTGTGTCAGTTTTCTTTTTATATTTTAGCGGTACGCTGCTGATGATATTCAATCTTTCACGAGTCAGTGATTCCGTTTTAATTTTAGTGTGTTCCATGGCTTGCAATTCAAAGATTTAATGACGTTGTTGCAACTTATTTAACATTTTGGCTTTATCAACGGCAAGTAGATAATTATTACATATCATATCATATAGAGTTTAACAGTTTATGAATTGATCTTTCATAAACTGTAGGTTGATAAAGCCGATATATAAGTTTTCAGGAATGTTTTGCATGTTCCATTTTAAAGAGCAGCAAAGCTGCAAAAAAACCAAATAATCAAAGTATTGATGCAATGAGTAATGATAGAAACTCTCATTTTTGTATTAGTAACTTTCGTTTCTGTTTCAACAGATATTTTATTATTAGCCAACTCTCTCAATAATGACTTGTACTGTTTAAGTTTCTGGTTTTCTATGTTCTTTGTGGGAACATACCTTTTAAAACATTTAAAGCTATTGAATTATTTAATTTGTTTTGTGAGTTAATATTTAATCTCAAGAATTTATAACAAAAGTGTTAAAAGTTAATCATTTTAAAGACATTGTAATAACCTAATAGGGCTGGTAGCATAATTAAGTGACATTCGTACATAGTCCTCGATGACGAGAAACACACTTGAAATAAAAATGTATCTCAGAATCACTGGTATGGGTATTAACACTTTTATTAATAAGGATAGTTTGTTTGTTTTTTAATTTCGCGCAAAGCTACACGAGGGCTATCTGTGTTAGCCGTCCCTAATTTAGCAGTGTCAGACTAGAGGGAAGGCAGCTACTCATCACCACCCACCGCCAACTCTTTGGCTACTCTTTTACCAACGAGTAGTGGGACTGACCATAACATTATAACGCCCCCACGGCTGAAAGGATGAGAATGTTTGGTGTGATTGGGATTCAAACCCGCAAACCTCAGATTACCAGTCAAACGCTTAAACCCACCTGGCCATGCTGGGCCTCAACAAGGAGAGAACAACGTTGTGTGTGTGTGTGTGGTTCAATTGTTGTAATGTTTTTCTTGTTACCTGTGGGTGTGGTTACATTATATCATTGCCTGTGTAGTTTAGCGAAAAATAGAAGCCTCAATGAACTAAATACTTATAGGCGGTTCGTAAGCGTAAGTTAAAAAATAAAGTAAAATGAAGTTCAGTACGAAAAATAGCTAGAAAACGTTAAGTTAATCACCATGGGACTGAATAGCTATAATTAACGATAATTTAAAGTGAGTTTCACAGTTTAATAGAGCTAACAAGAATAATTTATTTTGTCAAAGGGTGTTCTAAAGTAATTGAATCATATGTGTGGACTTTGACGAAAAAGAGACAATTATTTAAAGTTCAAAATACAGCTATTGTAACTCATGAAGTAAAGTAAGTAAATATTTTGCAGATTGTACAGTAAGAAATAATGTAGAGAAAAATAGTTCATCTTAATAATTAGATTCCAAAGTAATTGAATTAATTATTTACTTTCAGATAAAACTGTGATTTACTTTAGTATAAAGAATTTTTGAACATACGTTTTACTTGTTTTGAATATACACTATTTTAAAATAAGTGGATCATGCTCTGTATGCTTATTGTCTAAATATATTGCCAACAAATCACAAAAACCGACTTTGGAAGAATTCTTAGTTTAACCCACATACATAAGATTGTGACAAAAAGGAATTCATAAATGCAAGTTATAAAATAATTGTTAGCTCCAACAATAATATTTTTAACTTGTTTCTTGTAGTTTTAGTTAACCCTCCAAGCAAATATGAAGGTGTTTACCTTTAGGTGTTATGATGGATGACAAAAAATAACATGTGAACAATATATATATATATATCTATTTACTTAAAAATACATTTATAAAATCGTTTACAATCCATTTAGATACAACATCGACTTTTTAAACACTACAATAACAAGCTATATTATTGTTGTGAATTGGGCAGTGTAGAATTGATTTATGAAGTTGATTAACCTTGGTACAACTAATTTACTTCAAAGTATAGCAAGGAATTTGAAAGAGGATTTTCAACATTTTGGTTTTCTCATTTCCCTTGGCCCCCAGTGACACTGTGGTATGTCTGTAGACTTATATACTTCTAGAAACAAGGTTTCGATACACATGCTGGTCAAAACACAAATGGCCCATTGTGTACTTTTATGCTTGTTTACAAATAAATAAATACTACCCTTGATAAACACAGTTGTAAAGCTGGTCTGTTCTTCAGATAAGATCATTCAGTATCTATCACAGCCGAAGGCATGACGATTTATGTACATATATCACTTGGACATGTAGATTACAATCTTATTTCTTAGAATGAAAATAAAACAGTTCGTAAACGTAATTGGTCAGATGTTTGCGGTTTCAAATCAATTATTAAATATTCAAACGGACGCCAGGCTGCATCTTGGTAGGCTTCTTCGAAGGATTTGACATGTGTCAGAAACATTTGCTTCACTAAAATATTCAGGTGAGACATTCATAAATACAATTATGTATTGAGAGTTTAAAGTAATGCTACACTTTTATTCACCTTGATGAAATAGATTCCGTATAATATAATATAGATTAGTTCAAATGGTGACTTCCATATATAAAAAGTTGGGAAATTCTCTTATTTTCTTCACCTCACAGAAAAGAATATCAATTATAAAAGATTTGGCTTCTTTGGGTTGTGCACAATTATGGAAATTTTCAGATACGCGTTTGACAAAATGGATTTTAGGAATGGTTTGCAGTTAGTTAGCATACAACTGTTGAAATTCACTACAGAACCATAAAATGTTTTTGGAGTAGGGTAAAGAATATCATGATAATTTAATAACATATTGCTAAGAAACTAAGTTTTACCGCTAACAGTTGAATCCAACACTAAGCAAGTGAAAGGATGTTATAAATGGTAATCAGTTTTAAACTATAATGACAATATATACAATATGAATAGTGTTTTATACAAAGAACCTACCTTTCATGAAGTAAAATAAATAAATAATTTAATGTAATAACAGTATGGCACTCTGATAACATGTCTTTGGTGTAAAAGGACGTTATTTTTTTTTCCTTTTTGAATTTGTTAATAGATTATGTTTTCATATTCAGATTATTTTCTTGTCATTTCTTATTGTAATGCCATACTGAGAAGATTTAAAATATGTAATATTTTTCTCTTTATTGAAGAGAGAGTTATGTTCAGACTTTTGATAAAATTAAGGGTAAATTCACAAATCATACCCCAAGACTTGTTGCCATCGTCATGTAAGTATTCATAATTCTTAGGCCCACCAGTGACCCATGATGTGATTTGATGTCCATCAAGTTAATTTGTAAATGACTTGCGATAATCATCTAGACGAACATTGTAAGTGCCATCTGAAATTTAAACAACATTATGACGAATATAAGATTTCTAGTGCAAACAACAAAACGTCCTGCTTTTACTCAATATTTCTTCCATCACATTATTAAATATTATAATCATGTGTTAGCCTCATGAGAACATATAATTGCATATTATAATAATGATAAATTCATGCTATCTTGTCGAAACTGGGTCATGGTGAGTTAATCCTATTATATCAGCTAACAATGTGCACATAGGAACACTCCCATTGCCGTACATTCGGCATAGCCAAGTGGTTAGGGCGATTGACTCGAAATCTGAGGGTTGTGGGTTTAAATCTCCATAACTCTAAACATGCTCGTACTGTCTCACTATTCGTTATGAAAGAGTAAGTAGCCCAAAAGGTGGTGGTGACTGGCGATGACTAGCTGTTTTCCCTCTAGTCTTACTTTAATAAATAGGGAACGGCTAGCGCAGTGTAGCTTTTCGTAAAATTCAAAACAAAACAAAAACTAGTGCAAAGTAACTGAGCTATATGCGCCAAACAACGTGTAAGTAAAAACATTGTAAAATGTAAAAATGAGTCAAAGTAAAACTAAAGAAATTTGAAGACTTAAATACAATTTTAAAATGCCAACGGCCCTTAAAAGTTTTAAAAATACAAGTAAAGTGGACAGTGTTGCCGTTGCCAATAGCACTTCCTAGCAACAGAAATATACCTGTGGAAAAAACATTTTTAAAATGATGCCGTCGTTCACAGTCGTAACAACGGAACGACAGTAAAATGTGCGCTATTGTGACTTGAGTGATACAAAGACCACACATCGTTGCATCAGTCTCAGATAAATTAAGCTGATGAGTTTTAAAAACTGTGACCAGGATAACTTCCTCCTTCTGATCCTTCTGGAAACAAAATGGCCAAAGTTTGGTTGACACAGAGAAAGTCCTATTACCCCCCACTTCACAAAAATTGGACTTGATGAAGTAGTTTAAAATGCCTCAGACAAAGAAGGCGACTGTTTCAAGTATCTATGTGGACAATTCCAAACTCTTTCAGAAGCGAAACTTAAATGAAGGTTTTTTGTTGGACCTCAGATTAGAAAACTAACTTCAGATGAATAGTTCCAAAAGACAATGAAGAAAGTAGAAAAATTAGCGTAGATTACCTTTAAAGATGTTATTGACAAATTTTGAGGAAACTACAAGGGCCTAATTTACTGAAATATTGTCAGTTACACACTCGATAAATTAAAAGAGTTGGGTTGTAATATTAGCTTGAAAGTTCATTTTTTACACTCATGTATTGATTATTTTCCTCATAATCTCGTTGCTATCAGCGAAGAACAAAGCTAAGGGTTTCATCAAGATATCAGGGAAATGAGGAGGAGGTATCCGGGAATGTAACACATCAACGGGATGACTGATTACTGCTGGTCATTGAAACAAAATGACAACACCTAGGTTTAAGACTAAAAGACAGATTTCACAAATAAATCAGGATGAATACGCATGCACATTCGTTTGACGTTAATGTTTTCTTCAGTTCATTTCTATTTTTGTTAACAAACATAATATTAAAAAATGTTAATTGTAGTAAACGAAATAATAATATAATAATTTGATTAAAGTAAGATTTTTTTCTTTCCGATTTGTAAAAAATTCTTATGGGATAAAAAAAAGAATATTATTTTGGAAACCTGCTTGTAAAATCCACTATTAAAACCAATACAGATTTTATGAAGTTCAAATTGACAGGCTTGTGAAATGCATGTACAAAGCATGTAACGATATTAAATGATTACTCTGTAAAATATATCCCACATTACTCATCCTCAGTACCATAATAAGTTCATTTCATACTCTCACAATTCTCATTTAGGATCTAACCATAAACTTGAATTCTGTCAAATGATTTGCAATTTGGACGTTTTGTAACTGTCTAACCAACATATTTCTACTCTCTTTTTACGTACTGAATAGAACATAATTAGCTTATAAAATTACTAAAACATAATCATTAATAATGCCTGCTTTTATAGAGTTTTTTTATTTTAGGTTTCTCTGAGTAGTTGTTGGCAACACAGTAAGTTGAGGGATGATTTCATATTTCCACGATATGGAATCAGAGAGCGTGTTGCTAGGGGAATGGTGAGATAATAATGACTCATAAGAAGGCATGTTGCTAGTGTCGAATAGTGTCATTAAAGTGCTTTAAGCAGATAAAAGACAGTGTTACTAGTTTATTAGGATGATCCTATGGTGTCTCCTTTACTTTTATTTAATTTATTCATATGTTCTGAGAAATATTTATCACGCCTATTGTTTCACTTTCATAAGTAAATCTGCAATACAATTGTATTTTAAGTATTGTGTATAAAAGTTCAGAAAAACTGTTGTTCACAGTAAAAACGTTCTTGACACGTTTTGGAAACTGTTATTTTCTCACAACTACTTATCCCAAAACCTATATAAAAAAAAATAACAATAATAATTAATCTGCTTGGATATGCATATTTGCACATGCATTCCTCTCAATGTTGTCGTTTAAATAAATCTTTATTATAGAAATATTAAGCTATTCCTTTTGATGATAAAGGTAAAGAGATTGCACTAACACTGTCTTTCCTCTTTGTTAATAACGCAAAAAAATTAATGTTAGTAAAACATATGTTTTTTACATAACTTGTGAAAACATTTTATTTTAGCAGCAGCAATTGTCTCAGATTAATGTTTACATGGGATTTAAAAGAGTTATTTTTAACAGCTGATTATGGGATATCTATGCTCTGCCTACTGCGCGTGTGGAAACCCGGATTCTAGCGGCGTGAGTCTACATATATACCGCTGTGCCACTATCCTTAATATAAGGTTTGGTTTGGTTTTTGGAATTTCGCACAAAGCTACTCGAGGGCTATCTGTGCTAGCCGTCCCTAATTTAGCAGTGTCAGTATCTGCAGTGTTAATGTTAAATGTGGTATCAAATTGTAAGTACAAAAGCTCTTCATACAAACAATTTTTTTACTTATAGAATTTAATATAATTAATTTCTATTAGCAAACAATTATTTTTTTGCTCATCTCACATTACACCAAAGCCATCGTTGTCTTATGGATGATGAGACAGTCTTTTAAATTGAAGACTGCGCGTTTGAAATCCGTCGAGGGTAATAGTAAAGATCTGTAGTTTAGCTATTTTAAAAATATATTAAAGAAGGTGTATATATTACGTCTATCTACACCATTTCCCCCCTCAGTGGCACAGCAGTATGATTGCAGACTCACACTGCTAAAAACCAGGTTTTGATGCTCATAAAGGGTAGAGCACAGATATTCCACTGTATAGCTTTATGCTTAATTCTCAATAAATAAACAAAACATTACATCATTATTACTATAACATACATATTAATATTACAGGTACATATTTGAATAATATGTGGTTACTCATTTTTCTTATGTGACCATAACACATGCATTTAATATTCCAGTGACTGTCAGTTTTTTTTTATTACTCATTACTGCCAGCAAAAACAGCAGGTCAAACTATGTTTTCCTACAAGCATTGTGTAAACTTAACCATTACTCTTACATTTCTCACAAAACTTCATTACCTGCAAAACTGTTTCTGTGTTAAATAATACTTTACAGACCAGAGACCAAAAGCAGATTCAAGTCTCAAGATCTAAATATGAAGATAAAATAATATATTTTGATTCATATGATGCTTGGTAGTTGTGTTCTTAGTTTCAACTGTGATGTATGACTATAATCAGTGATGTCGAGAAAACCAACTTGTAGAGAAATATATATGTAAAAACGGCTCGTTTGGTTTGAGAAATTTTTTTTACGTAGAGGAGTGAACAACGTTTCGACCTTCTTCGGTCATCGTCAGGTTCACAAAGAAAGAGAGGGATAACTGACCGGAAGCTGACCACATGTTTGAAAGGGGTTGTGTAACTGAGTGTCGGAATGTATAGGGCGGGCTTAGATGTTTAAATATATACTTTTATATTTTTTATTTTTTATTATTATTTATTATATTATATTTTAATACAGATATAAAGGTGTTCCTTTGTATTGGTTTATTTTGGGCTAAAGTTGTTGTATAAGTAAGGCTTCTTTAATTTTGCGTTTGTTTATGCTTGTTTCTTTATTTAGTATTTGAGTGTTTTCTATGGTTATGTTGTGTTTATTTGACTTGCAGTGTTCGAAAACGTGTGAAGGTGACTTTTTATGTTCTTTAAATCTGGTTTCTATTTTTCTACTTGTTTCTCCAATATAGAAGTCGTGGCAGTTATCACATTGTATTTTATAAATAATGTTGGTGTGATGGTTGTCAGTGTA
Organism: Tachypleus tridentatus; assembly: GCF_004210375.1. Classification (NCBI taxonomy): domain Eukaryota; kingdom Metazoa; phylum Arthropoda; class Merostomata; order Xiphosura; family Limulidae; genus Tachypleus; species Tachypleus tridentatus. Next base: position 140,951,813 of record NC_134834.1, read on the forward strand.
GTTTTTACATAGTATAGACCTCAGTTTTGTGCCTGGTTTTTGAATAAATTTGTTATTAACTGGAATGTCATATTTTGTTACTAGTTTTTGCCAAATGTTGGTTATTTTTCTGCTGATGTCGGGAATATATGGTATGCAGCAGTATATGGTTTCGTGATTTTTTGATTCGTGAGATATATTTACTTTTGTTGGTTGGTTTTGCTTTCTGTCTAGACGTGTGCGTATAATGTTTTCTACGGTTTGTGGAGGAAACTTATTGATGTTGATGAAGTATTGTTTTATTTTGTCTAATTCGTCGTTAATTTTATATGGTGAGCATAATTTTATGGCCCGCCCTCTACATTACGACACTCAGTTACACAACCCCTTTCAAGCATGTGGTCAGCTTCTGATTAGTTATCTCTCTCTTTCTTTGTGAACCTGACGATGACCGAAGAAGGTCGAAACGTTGTTCACTCCTCTACGTAAAAAAATTTTCTCAACCCAAACGAGCCGTTTTTGCATACAGATGTATGACTATGTTTAACGCCTGTGCACATGTGAAAACCTCCACTCATAACTTAATTTATACATGTATCTGAAGGACATTACACACATATATAAACTAGTATCTGTAGACTGCTTTCAGTTCGTATGTCATTTATATGGTAACTTACAAAGGCAGTATCTACTACCTATGTATTTATTGCTCTGGTGCCACAACATACTGCATATTTTCTCGCCATTACGAAACAATCGTTTGTAGTTCAATCAGACTAAGACTTTTCAGTTTGAATGATTTTGTTCAGGATTAATATTTGTGTTGCCACTATAATCTATAATGTATATGAATACATGTTGATATAACCTAAACTACATATAATACTCCACAGTAAAATGCATATAATTTCCCAGACACCTACGAAGATCAGTTATGACTATGTGTAGGTTTTCACACAATATGTGGTTAAGAATAAACTATACTAATCATGTTTCAAGTCATTTTATTTCTTTTGCAATTTTTGAAATTGTTATAATAACTGTTGCTAGTCATGTAAACATTATCTGGCGATCTCATGTCAAGAAGTCAAACAAACTCCCTTTCAATGATCGTACAGGTAACACCTGAAGGTTACGACACACCTACATGTAATGTGAATGTCCACTCACATGGTATGCATGTCGTGTTGTACAAATGTAAAGTTTGTTTGAAGATAAAAACTTAACATTTAATCAGTCTGATGGACGATCTGGTTTTAGAAACAATCCAAAGAAAGCAGCTGTTGAATGTTACACACTGTTTAATGAAGACTGTTTATTACACCTTGTGCCAAGTCTGTTTATTCCTTAATTTAAATGTAGCTAGTAACAGTTTAGCACTGTTAATACCATACCTTGATTGGTAGGGTTATTTGAAACAGATCCCATATTAATCCAGTTCACCTGAATATGACACACAGTAATGCAACTAGTGTCCCCCAAAGTTCTGGGGTGAGATACTTTAGGTTTTACATGATTCAAGTACTAGAAAACACTAGTATTTCACGAACTTGTGTAAATATGTGAATGCTTTTTATCTAGCTATATTCATATACTGACAATGAGAAACAATATAGACACCACGTTGTGCGTATTGTACAAAAATAAAAGAACAAGCTAGTCATACTAAGGTCTTTCTGTGCAGAAAATAGCTCTGGATATAGCTTGTCCTCTCCCAAAGGCTGATAGTCATAACATGCTTTAATTGTTGATTATTTGCTCCAGATGGACAAATATCTATAATTATAGTAAGTGTAAAATAATACACAATTTTGATCACATGTTTATTTTTGATTGGAGCCTACTCAGTAGTGTGTATGAACAAAAGGACATTTGAATAGCAATGTTCTGTTCTTATTAGTAATGGCTAGAGAACTTTGGGATGTGTTTATAGAGATACTGATTACAATTCAAAAGAAGCAATTATCTATCTATAGAAATGACTAGTTACAGCTCACGTAGGATACTGTGTACAGTTTTTGTCACTTAGCACATCTAAAAAAGGATAGTAACTTATTAGAAATGATTCAAACAAGTTATTTTATATGAACAATTTAATATCCCTTATCTTACTTTCTCTTGTGAAAACAAATGCAAGAGTGTAAGAAGTAATCTAATTACTTAAAATTTATTAATAATTATTAATAAGTTAATTAGAAGATTAGATGGGGATCATTTTTACATGATCAAGACCTCTACAACTTTTTTGTGCTGTTCTCTAAAAACAGTATGAAAAGGGGACAAATTTAAGATTTGGACAATTATAGACTAAGTTCAAGTTATGCTAGTTTTATTTTTCAAACAAGGTGATTAGCTTTTGGAATTAATTGCCATTGGTATTAGAAGTCATACAATGAGAAAGGACTAGATATGTTTCCTAAAACGTAGAAGGTGAAATTATATGCTTACTTTTTATCATGAACATGGTTGTCTCTAATATTATACTTTACCTCAGCTTTTCTCAGATTTGCTGATAAAGTCTAGTATTTCCAAGATAATAAAATTTATGATTATCTCTTATTTTGACTTTAGATATTTTTTCTTCTAAATTATAATTGGATGAAGCACTAATAATACATTTTTTTGACATTAATATTTGCATTATGTGAGATTTCATTGAAACATAAACAAAAATCATCAAATACATCATTTATAACTTGTTTATTTGGTGTACATGATTATTTCACAAAGATTTATAAAATATGCAAAATACATTTTTTATTTACTTTACAAGTATACAACTAATTTACTAAAACAGAGAAAAAGTGTCACAAAAAATAATAAAATCAAATTCTAGAATCTTTAAGTCTTACACATGTGTACTACAAACTACATTATTATGACTTATCACTCTTTTAGAAACTTATGTCATAATTGAAGTAACACTACTTTCAGTTAAAAAACTTCATTATCATAGAAACTGTCATATATTAACTTGAAGGATAGGAAACTATCTGATAATCTAGATCAGAATCTAGTCGCTCAAAAAACTTCTGAGATATTGTATTGACTTAATGCTGTTTAATGAACTGATATTGTTAAAATGGACAATTATAGATAAAAAACAAAAAATCAATCTTTATGGTAATACTTTATGGGCAATAATTATGAGAAATGCATTGTAGGAGTGGAATAAATTAATTTTATAAATTAAAGTGAATGCTAAAGTAAATTTTGAATAATGTAATTGTTTCTTAATAATATATTTTGGTTGTATATAACCTATTAAAATGTTTTAAAAAACTAAGTCAACAACATTTCAAATTTGGAAGTTTTATAAAACTAAATACAGAAAGCTTTAAAGTCTAGATTTGTAGCCAGTCCCATTAGAGAATTTATCAATTTCAGTAGAAATACTGTGACAACTCAATGTAATTTATCCACTGGATTAATTTCAGAACTTTGGCCTGAATGTGGGTATCAGAACCACATAGGAAAATATTCTTGAATTTTCATTTCCTATTAGATTAATAGAAAAATTCTAGCACAACTTGATGAAACTTTACAGCTGGCAGAGTTTTAGAAATTTCCTCTTTTATTCATGAAAGCAGATCTAGTGGTTTAAAACTTTTTACTGCTTGGACTTTCTAGAGATGGATAAGTAAGTAAAATATACAAAACAACATTATTTTAGGTTTTGAGGATACTTTCTCTTAAAACAATTGAATTTTACTGTAAACATGAAAAATAGAAACATTATTCATAATAAGGTTTAGGACACAAATTATACCTACTGTGCTATATGTTTATGGATCATATGATTGATGAGCATCATTGAATACAAGTAAAACTTTCATTAATATAATGATATATGCTAGTAATAACCTTATAAACATCACTGACAGTGTAAAACATAATCTATTGCAAAAGTAAGTCTAGGAATATCATAAACGTAAAACTTAATAAGTGCATGAATATTTTATTAAAAAAACAAGAAATGCAGCTACCTTCTATAAGTTAATCACAACAATAGCATTCCAGCTAGTAATAAAATGTACTAAGACAGTCAACTTGCAACAGAATAAATAATAGCCTGATATTTGTTCCACACCATTCCTTTCTGATGAGTGAGAGAGATGAATTTGTTTGGAATTTTGAAGGTCTGAAGAAACTATTCAGGCATGTGTTAAGGTGTGTATAATAAATGATACGTCTCAATTTTTTTTTTACATAACCAAAATCGTACTGATAAAAACAACAAAATTATATGGATAAATTTAAGAACAATCATAACACTGAAGAAATGAGGAATTAACTTATAATTAGATGCACAAGTAGTTAAAATTATGCAAATAGGGTTTTACAAATTTTAATCAGTGTTATGTGACATTTTTGTATGATGTTAAAACATCATTATAATGATATCTAATAAAATGTGTGATAGTTATAACAGGTATTTCGTATATATAAATATATACTATGTTAAGAATATTCAAATCAGTAGTATACCTTACACAACATGAAAGAACAGTGTAACTGGAAGAATCATACAGAGTGAGCAACAGTCATAACAACAAAAAAATCTCATACATATGAAGACTATGTTAATATATCAGTAATAAGTTTACGAAACATGTAAAATTTTGTACTTGAAACAGTCCCACATATACTGATATAAATACTAGGCAAACCTGGTCGCAAGTTTTTCAGTCAATGTGGTTCTCTGTGTCAATAACATTTTAAGTAGTAACTGATGTGTTCGTTTTCACTAAGTAAATAATGTCTTAATGTTCTTTGAAAAGTTGTTCTAGGTACCTATGTTTCTGAAAAGCATAAAACTCCATATAAAATGTTTAACATATAACTTTTATTTCTCAGATCATTTAGCTTGAAAGTTATTTTAAATAGAATATTTCATAAAGTATTTTTAGCTTTGAAACATGCTTAAATGGAAAAATTTTCTTGAAATATTTAGAGTGGTGTATCTTACTTTGGGATAAGTGAAACTGTGATCCTGTTCTGGGATCTGGTTTTATTTTTTTTAAAAGTTTTTATGGCAAGTGTAATAAGTTGAACTAGATACAGAAAATCCCTGAAAGTTGTTTGAATATGTCTTAGTTAGCAGTTAGAGATGAACTAGTTCAAACTTTAATAAAGACAGGAAACCATTCCATTTCTTTCGTTGACTTGAAGTTGAGTTTATGGATAATCTGAAGCTATTTGTTTTAAGATTGTAAACTTGGTATTAAATTAAGACATTTAACATAAAAGTGGGACAGCTTTCTATGGCAACTGTATATGGTCCTATGTGTAAGTTTGGAACTTGCTACAACTAGGTTTTTTATTCTTTTATTGGAAATTGATTGTAGCTTAACTTTTTTTATTGTCTAGAATTGGATTCTTTTTTTGTCCAAAATTACAGTAAAATTGCCTTTATTAGCTTGTAGCACGAGAAAGAAAAAGTTATAATTTTTAAAATGTTTTTAAGCTTTTCTTTATTTCAGAAGTTTGCTTAATCAGTGAATTTCACTAATACTTAAAGATTTGAACAAATTCATAGTGAAGGAGGCCATGATCTCTAGATAATATTTGAGCAATGTTTCCAATCAAATTTGCAATACCAAAAAATGGAATGGTGGCAGTAGTAACAAGAAAACTAATGCCATCCATATGTGCAGTAAAAAGGAGTATGCTCATAACATACATAATGCATAACATTTAAAGATGGCTGCTGTGGGTATTAAAACTTTAATTAAAATAATGTATAGTACAACATTTCAACCTTCTTAGGTCACCTTCATGTTAAGAAGAAGGTCAAAACATTGTTCTATTCTTATATTAATTAAAGTGCTTGTACCCATACAAGCCATCTTGAGAATACATTTTTACTTCAAGTGGACTTCTCGTCATCATGAATGAGCTAGTTGGTCCACTGTACCTGTCATATCTAATTAAAACTAACTAAAATATTGTAATTTTAATATTTATCAAACCTTCTTATAAATTTACTTCATTCACTAGATCTGAAAGCAACAGGAAGCAGATTTAGAGATCTTATTCTAACCTTGTATGATAACCTTTCTATCCCAGGTATCATTTTAGTAGCCCTTCTTTGCATACTTTCCAACAGTTCAATGTCCTTCCTACATTGAAAATCCAAGACTGAACAAAATACTCAAATGAGACCTAACCATTGACACATACCATGAAATAACATTCAGTATATCTGTAAATACATCTCAAAATCATGTTTGCCTTACCACTAGCAAAAACATATTGCTTGAAGTTGGATTGATTTGATACTGATCATCCAAACCACAGAGAAACCTTTCTTCCACAGTTCTATTAAGGCTATTCCCATAATTTAAATTATGATAACCAACTTCCATTACCACATGTCACTTATTTGCTCAATATGTCAAATGATCTAAATTCTTCTGTAAAGCAGCAGCTTCTGACACCCAGTAACACTCAATACCTCAATATGAGCAGTAAATGTAAGTAACTTATTGACTACTCCTTGGTCTCTAATTAAAAGGTTTTCAGGTTTTAAGGTAATATTCTTTTAAAGTGTCAATTACTATATGTTAGTGCTCAATGTTTGTATTTCTTCATCTAAGGAAACCATAACTTTTCTGTAGTCACAGGAAGCTCATGCAATATTTATGGCAAAAGAAGATACAAGCTTGGAGGTATTATTATAAAGGCTTCTATAAGATTTTAAAAATACTAGGTATTGGCCAGTTCCAAACATGTTATTGAAAAATAAAACAAAACATTGAACCAAATAGATTAACAATCAATCCACGTTAGAAGAATAAAAAAGAACTTAACAGAGATTTCAGATTAGTGGTTAGCAATATATAGTCACTATTGGCCTAAACAAAAAAGGAATTTAAAACTATCATACAAGTAACAATTCCTGTGCCCATACTAATAAGCTTCATATTATAGTAACATAGCATTAACATTAATTATTACATACAGAGCTGTCACGATATGATCATGATATACTGGAACATCATTACACTGTCCTTTCAGAAACATCTTTAAATCATTTGCTACTTAGAAATTATGTCTTTTAAATAAAAACAACATAAATATATGGACTGTTAAGAACAGTTACAAGAGTTACAGCGTTATAAAATGTGTACAATTATGTTAGTTTGAAAACTCCTACAAATTGTATAATAGTTACAATACAAACAATCTCATTTATGTAACAACAACAGTAATAATAGCAATAACTGCACATAAAAATGCAAGTGGACAATACATATCATTATATATATAATTAATTATATATATATTAATAACAGAAGTAGCCTCATTTCATTAAATGATGGATAATTTAATATAATAGCCATGATTTATTAAACTAAAAATTTATTGTAGACATCTACACAAAATTAAAAACAGTAATAAGAGTAACAATTTCATATATTAGTTAATTAAAGAACTGTATTACCATATAGAAACTTATTATCAATAAAGCATCTTATGAGGAGATTAAAAATTAATTAGTTTGTTTAAGTCCAAAGCTACACAATGGGTAATTTGTGTTGTGCCCATCATGGGTGTCAAACCCTGAATGATACTGTATAATTCTTCAACTTACCACAAAGTCACTGTGGTGGTAAATAATTAAAAAAATACAATGAGCAAAAGAATGACTAAGTTAGAAATTTAATTATTAAACACTATAAACTGAACTCAGGTTAAGAGAATCAAAAACATTTATTCTACTATCTTGTCTTTAGTAAAAGTATGTTAATCTAACATCATCTGATTAAAGTTTATGAAGTTTCATAAACATTTTTATAAATTAATACATATATTACTACTTAATAACACAAACGTAATTCACAAAGGTAAATAATTAAGCTATATTGGATAGGTTTGCATGGAAAATGACTGGGGCCTCCTGCTCTGTCTCCCAATATTGTGAGGGAGGGCAAGATTTTCTCCATTAACAGTAATATTTGTGTATCTAGTTTGTGGATGACCACTGTATGTTACAAGGGCATTATTGTGGTGGTAGATTTCTCCACTCTCATTTGTACTGTAGTTGTCCACAGATGTTTCTGGTTCTATACTGAACCTAGAATATGGGGTTACTGTGGCATCTTTTACTTCTTGTCCTTGGACATCTACATTTTCTATATTTTTCACAGGTTTAGCTTTCTTCCTGAGAAAGAGTAACAGTTCATATTAAAACTTCTGAATTTTGAAGACAGAAAATAACTTATATATATATGTACCAAATGATTTGAAGTAAAAGCAGCAAAAAAGATGACCTTATTTTTCTGATTAAATAGCTCATTGCAAATATGATCCTTTAAAGTTATTTCATTATATATGCCATTATAGAGAATAATTTAAATCATGATTAAAATGATTTTCAATAATGTACAAAGTATCATTACATAAGGAATTTATTCATAAATATTTGTTGCAAAAGTCAATATTCTGCTTTGATCCAAACAGTAGATTATATCTACAAATTATTACTGAGTTACACTGAGTGTAATGCAATGCCACAAATTAAAAGCTAAAATGCTTGTAAAATCAGTTTTATAGTGCATAAATAAAATTATGGAATGTAGTTATGCAAGCTGTTATTTTGAGGTGTTTATGAGATATCACAAATTGTGAGCTAAAGGAGAATTGTGGATCATGGAGTTTTCTGTGTTATATGAAACCAAACTTATTTACTGTAATCATTATTATTTAAGTACAATTTAAAAAGGGCACAATTCATACAATGGGCATACAGATCAAGATATTGCTTATATCGCACATATTAACAAATATATTAACTGGGGCTGGAAAATCTGTACCCTTTAAGGAAGACAATGTGTGAGAAAGAGGTGGAAACAGGAGTCACATTAGATAACGCTCATTCTGAGCTGAGCTATGGAAAATGATCTGTCTGAATGAAAGTGACCATATAAATCAAAGAATATTATTTTTTATTTTTGTCAACTGAACTTCTTTCTTGTTCACCACTTATGTGGCAGGCTTTCAATAATAAATATTTATTGACAACTAAAAAGAAGTAGGTAGTCACTTCAACTAAGTAGTAATAGACTGGATTTACATAATAATTCTATGATAATAACATAATCTAATATTTTAAAATCTGTGAGAGTTAAAGTAAGGTCCACTTTTTGTAGTTGCTAGATGCTTGACTTGCAAGCACTCAGTCTACCATTTGCTACTGCATTTGGTCATACTTATATTTTGAAGTTGCTTCTCATAGTGGTAATAACAATAAAATTTAGGTAATTTTAAAAACCATTTTGAGGCAATTTTAAATTTCTGAAAACCAAAAAGCAAAAGCATACATGTGCACAGAACTTTCCTTTTCATGTTCATAGTATCATAAAAGACAATACTTGTGCAATTTGTTTTATAGAAGAGTACTGAAAATGTTAGACACCAATTCAATAGGTACATAATGTCCAGGTTAAAGTAAAATATTTACCATTTAATTCTGAAGAGTAATAAGCCTAAATGTCAATGTGTAATAAGAATAAGATATAAGCACAAAATACTAGTGAGTCCTGTTTCTTCTTTTACTGTTTTTACTTAAATGATTTTAGTAAAATCAATGTGGGAGTATATTATAAATAATACTTACGTTTTTATACAGACTACAACAATAATGATGATCAGTATTAGAAGAGCTCCAGATCCAACAGCTACTGCTATACCTATAATAAATCATATGTGCATATATATATATACATAAATATACTTATATATGGTCAGAGACCCACAAAACATCTGTGGTCAAATTATTATCTTCATTGCAACAGTATTTCTTTAAATATAGCATTAATAAAATAATGCAAAATAATTTATTAACAGACATCAAAACCTGTGTGTCTCAGGCCTAACGTTAGTTAAATGTTTGTTACATACTACTTATAATTGATAAAATAGACACATAAACACTGTAACTTGTGTAGGTTTTTGCTTTGTTTGTTTGTTTTTGAATTTTGCACAAAGCTACATGAAGGCTACCTGTGTTAGCTGTTCTTAATTTAACAGTGTAAGATTAGAGGGAAGGTAGCTTGTAATCACCAACCACCATCAACTCTGAATGAGAAAGCAAGCTTGATGTGACAGGGTAGGGTTTTGCAACAGTTTAGTTAAGGCTAAATTTTATCATACTTAATTCTATCAATAGATAAATTTATGATGTTATCTATGACCTAACATTAGACCTTTTTTAAAACTTTGATAAGCTTTTAATATGTTGTTGATTAAAATGGATATTAAGGTATATTTACATCCATCTTTTGTTTACATCCATTGAAATGAAGTGCTTGCCCATTTTCAGGACAGACAAGAGCTAAGTTTTATAATAAAAGATTTCTAGCAAAGTAACCAACCCCATACCATGGTTAAATTTTGAAAATTTCCAAAATCTTAAGTTAGGTTATTGTTTTGAGCATTTCCTTACATGTTAATACAAACTGCCACATGAAATATTTTTAGTCAAACTTGATAGCCACAAAAAAGTTTGACTCCTGAGTCTCCCTCACAATTGTTTTAATTTTGTTGTGTGCAGGTAACCAACAGAGGAATAGATAAGGGTTACAATAAACACACACACATGTGAATAAAATAATGCAGTTCAATAAATGTAATTAATACACATAATGATTTTTATTAATAATCCATCTACAAATTCCTATTTCTGGATTAGCAAAGAGGATTCCATTTATTTTAACAATCAAAACGGAAACTATCATATTTATTAATTTAGTTAACCCTCTAACATCTGGTATGGTTCAGTTTTCATCATTCTGATCAACCTTGCCACCATAAAATTATAAAGACTGTAACTTTTAATGTAATAAGTGTATCTTCACATAATGTAGTAGACTTTTAGTAAACTTTACAAAATGTTGTACAGATTGCAAAAACATTAATTTCCGAATTAAGTATTTTCATTAAAGACTGGTTTGTAAATTTATGTTAGTTCAAGCATGAGGTGATTTTCATGCTAAGAATAAAAATACTTATTTCCTCCTTACAGTTTTCAAATGTCATTTACATAACCATTAGAGCCTCCCAAAAGAATATCAACATTTTATTTTTCAATAAATCTATATTTTATCTGTTAAATTTCTCTATGCTAATTCTACATAAGAGCTTGATTGATTTGAATGATTTTGTAACCACCTATAAAAATACAGATCTTTATTTCTTCCTAGAATGACTGAACACTGTGACAGATAACTAGATACTACAGGGTGTTCAGAAAGTCACTGTGCAGTTTTAAAAGCATGGATAATAGCATTCATTCAGTCTATTTCAAGCCAGCAACTGATAGCGGTGTTTAGAAACAAAATAAGAAGGATCCAGGCCTGTATTGATGCCAACGGCGGTCACTTTCAACATTGTTTATAACTGTCATTCATATTTACCTCCTGTATTCTATATTGAAACATGTCTGTTAATAAATATATACGTGCACAGTGACTTTCCAAACACCCTGTATTATCATTAGAGCCAAACCAATACATTTTTTATTTAGTTTCATTTTTAACAGTGATATCTAGAGTCTTTCTGAGGGCTGCAGTAGTGCTATTTATCAAGCCTTACAGCTTTATGTAAATAAAAATTCCAGTTACCAGCATGAATGTTGAATTTACACAGTCATACTTGCACTGAGCATGTGTTACACCAGCATTTTGTTTTTAAGTTTTCTTGTCTAAACTGGCAAGTTTCTTTAGCTATTTTTATATTAATAAAATGCATCCATAAATATAAGAAATGTAATACTCACATCTGAAATCTTACCTTTGTCAAGTTTTTGTACTCACAGAAAAGAAGCCTAGATCAAACTTTAGGCCCAAATTTTAGTGACATTGGTCTCAGAAATTACTTTTTAAAATTGTAGTAATACAATTTAAAATATGAAATAATGTCACTAATAGAGAATCAAATAAAATTTATATGGGTTTCTGACTAAACTAGAATTCTGTTATATAACTCATATACCTGGTCAAACACAGTTGAAAAACTAGGAAATGAAGACAAACCAAGCCAATTTATCAAAATTATCTCAACAGCTTGTACCTCACCACATTATGTAAATTGGAATCTTCTTTTTTCATTGATTAGAAATAATCCAATGTCAGATGTCATAGAGAATTACTGATATTTTTTTGAAAGAAAGTATGGCATGTGGATTTCATGTTATTACAGATATATATATATATCTATATAATGTCAATGAAAAAAAAGAACCTTGGAGGCTACAATGTGCCATTTTAGCAAATAAAAACAAAAACCTTGGCAGGTGTTTAGTTTATAAAGGAAAGAAAACTGGGGTGTTCAGGACAACCCCTTTGTCCTGCTCATGAAAAAAAACGTTTTGCATAGTTCATGGAGTTAATAAGAATTCAGAGACTGATCTTATTTAGTATGAAGATTTGAGAAATGTCTGGTAGTCTGGGAGGTAACTAGAGTAAGTGTGAAATCCCATGGAAGGTTAAGAAGTTATATAGTGGTACATTTAAAATTAACAATTGATAGACGAAGTGTCATGTGATACAGAAAAGTGAAGATTGAGAATTTATTTAAATATTTTCTTTTGAAAATATAAATTAAAACTTATATAATATCAAATGTTGAAGTATCAACTGTATTTTGATAAAGTCATTGACATGTGCATTAACTGATATTAAAGTTGTTATTATTATTGTCATTATATTATTCAATATTGTATATGTTTCCTCTAATATGATAGTCTAGGAGCATTCGAGATGCCAGTATGTGGCAAGAGAAGGCAGGGAAAATTATTAAAGCAATGGAAGGATGGAATTTTAAAAAATACACGAATGAGAAAGAAACTGCAGAAAACATCGTAATGAACTGTAAGGCAGTAGCATGTTGATGCTACATTATTAGTTTTGCTCTTTTTTTCATACTGTAAAGGATTGTTATCAGCATAGTCTCAAAAATTAAAGATTTTTTTTTCTCCAACTATAGTGGTATTGTTTTTGTAGAAGGTTCCAAGGATGTGAAGTCCATTAAAAGTGGTGTGAAAGGTTAATTTTTATTTTTGTGTAGTTATGTCATGTTTATTATCAAATGAAAAGTTATCTAATTTGTCTCAAATTAGTGCATTTGTGATGCTGGATTAGAGTAGTAGATTCTGATTCTGTATAAAAAAGGAAAAATGCTGATTTAAAAAATGATAACCTTACTTATGCTGTTCTGTAAAATATGCCCCTCTAACCTAGCACTGTGTTGTATCAGGTAATAAACCCAAAGTGGCACAAACTGTGCAATCCAAAGAGGCACTCATATTTAAACTATCTTGGGAAATGTTTTCTGACTAAATTTAAGGTCACCTTCAAAAAATAATTAAAATTGTTCATATTCCTATTATTAATAATAAATAATTTCTTTCTACCAAGCATGATAATTCACCTCACAACATAAATTTTTTAAAATTTTCTAGGAAATTACTCCTAGATCCCTATTTGATAAATTGTACTTTGCAAAAATTTTGTTATGAAATTGTTATTCATCTTAGCAGAAAGAAACAACATTTCTACCAATCTTGATGCACAAAAAGGTTACCCTAGTAACAACATAACAAATAGTGTTGAGAAAACAACAATTTATCTTGAAGTACTAAATCATGCTTTTATTCAGTATTTCTCTCATTTTTCTTTTATTAAGCACTTTTATATTAATCAGTTTTGACAATGACAAGTAACAAACAGTCGTTAATTCCAATACTAATGCCATTTTATCATACAAATTATTTAAAAAATCCTAATTCTCCATTATAATGTTATTAAATCTTATCATAAAGGGCTACATATACTAGTTCAGGTTAAATAGATACACTGTTAATGCACTTTCACCTCTAATTTTACCAAGGACACAACATTCCTTCACTTAAAATGCTAATTATCAGTTATTGATAAACTGTTTGCTATATTGTCATCCATAAATAAGATTCACTATCATCTGTTGGCTATTATTTATCATTTTTCTCCACAATATGATTTTAAATTTCTCAACTTTATTTTTTTCTCTAATAATACTTAAAGATTATTAATATTATAAAGTAATAAGGACTTTACCAATTGTTTTAGATGTATCCAGATTGGCTCCTGTTTGGTTTTCATAATCTGTATATTTATAAGGGAAAAAAAAATAAAAAAAAACATATGATGAAGGTAACAAATATAAATGGTTGCTGACAAAAATATTTTCAGAAAATAAATCACACATACTTGTGATTTAGAAGATACTAAACTAAATCATACAATACTGCATTATGTTAAAATGAGTATCCACAATATTATAAACAGGGAATGTTGCTACAGTTCTTAATGACCAATATAACTTTAGTATGCTTGAACCCATGGTTTGAAATTGTTGTTTAGGAAATAAAAGTTTTAATAATTCAATTCTAGCAAGTTCTATATCTGTTTCATTTGAAAATAGCACTAGCCAATTTATATTGTACTTTATACAAATCTCAATATACCTAAGTCTCTCCTCAAGTTGCCAATAGTATATATTTCCTATCCAGAATCTTTTCAATTTTTACAAGTGCTAGTTTGGAACATTATAAATCCAGTTGAGATCCTGTGCTATGTCCATCCTGAGGTGTTACACTTGTAGACTGTCCAGTGAAGGAACTTATCTTCTGTTTCACCTTGTGAAAACTACCTTGAAATTGTAACACTAAACACAGGTACTTCTGCATTCTGGTTCTTTATGATTGGGCAGTTACAGAGAAAATATGTATTATAAATGTATTTTTGTTACTTTCTCAAAAGATTTACTTAAATGTTTCATCTAAGAGAGCCAGAAGTTGCTGCAAAGCTCTGTTACTGTTCATTATTTTCTCCTAATGCCTGCTGGTTGTATATTTTTTTTACCCTAGTTACAGTTAAACATATTTTCATCTATTTATTTATTAATTAAATACAACAGTTCCTTACTTTCTCTATTTAAATACGTTTTAGCTTCATTATTAATTTTACATTTGAATTTCAGTACCTTAAAACCATTCTTCCAAAAACCATTCTTCCATTACTCTATGTAACAAAATTTTTACTTTTTCTTGTTCCTGGGCAGAAAGTGTTATTTCCCAATTGCTTATGACTAGAGCAAATGGAAAAGACCTATTTTTCTCTTCAAACTTTGCTTTTGTGACCTGTGTAATTACATTTTCAAATTTAATCCATTTTCCAGAACATTCCAGGTAGATTCAGTACTGAAGAATTTTCAAGAACTTTCTAGAATGTTGTAGAACTTGCAAGAATTTTCTAGCATGTTGTAGAACATAAGAGAATTTTCAAGAACCTTTTAGAATTTCCAGAACTTTCCATAGTAATATATATACAGGGACTCACCACTCACGACTTCAATTTAATTCTCGCTGCCTAAGTGAACACGTAGACTTATCTGAATTTATGCCATCTCAATGGCATCAAGAAACTACAAGCATTCTCCAGATGCATTCAGCAACGTATGTGGCCAATTTATCAAGATAAGAGCAAAAAGTACTCTGTGACAGCATCTGCTAAAATGTGTGAAGGCTACAAGATATATTTCAGCATACCTATCGGGGATCAAGACAAACCATGGGCACCTCATTTTACCTGCGAGCACTGCAAAAAAACTCTAGAAGGTAAGACGGACAATTTTCACTTGCTTGAATAGTAAAATTTTATATTATACAAATTCTAGATCTTTTAAAATTTAAATATCTTTTTTTTTTAATTTCCAATAGTATATAAAAAATATCACATATAAAATATTTTGAATGAACCTCTTACACATTAGTTGTGGATGAAATAAATTTATTCTTCATAATAATTTTATTTTGTTCTTTTGCAGGATGGTACAGAGGGTAAAGAGAGCCATAAAGTTCAATATTCCAAGAATTTGGCATGAACCAATTGATCACTCAAGCAATTGCTATTCTGCACGGTGAGCCCTTCCAACATCTGGCTGGCAAGAATGCATCTGCTATCATGTATCCATCCTTCCATCATCCATCGCCCTAGTGCCACACTGCCCTGAGTTCCCTGTACCCACTCCATCAGAGAGAAAGCAGCCATCATCAGAAGAGAGCAGCAAATCGGAAGAGGAGGTAGATGTTGAAGATCCAGATTACAATTTCAGGGGTGCAGCTGGTGAGAGAAACCCATACCACCCCAGACAAAAAGACCTTAATGAATTGATCAGAGATCTTGGTCTAATAAAGTCGAATGCTGAGCTTTTGACATCTAAGTTCAAGGAGTGGGATTTGTTAGATGAAAGTGTGCAAGTCGCCAGTCAGAGGAAGCATCACCAACATTTTTCAAGCTTCTTCACTCGTCAAGATAAACTCTGCTTCTGCCACAATGTATTCCAGTCTGTGCTAGGCAATTGGAATTGCCTGTAACCTAAATAAGTGGCACCTCTTCATTGATAGCTTATTCAGAAGCCTCAAAGCTTCCATCTCTTCCCTTGGCTCATTCGGTGCACCTCAAAGAGGAATACAACAGCGTCAAGATCTTGCTAGAAGCCTTGAAGTATGACGAGTATGGCTGGAAGGTTTTTGGAGACTTCAAAATGGTGGCATTCCTGATGGGTCTCCAAGGAAGCTTTACCAAGTTTCCCTGTTATCTTACCTTTGGAACATCAGGGACACTGCAGCACGCTACAACAGGAAGAACTGGCCACAATGGTTGTTTTGTATTAAGCACAAAGCTCCACAATGGGCTATCTGTGCTCTGCCCACCATGGGCATCAAAACCTGGATTTTAGCATTGTAAGTCTGCAGACATACCGCTGAGCCACTGGGGGGCAGGCCACAATGGACCAAATTCTCTGTGGAGAAACACAATGTCAAGTGTGAGCCACTAGTAGACCTCCAAAAGGTGTTGTTCCCACCATTGCATATAAAATTTGGTCTTATGAAACAGTGTGTCACAGCTCTTGACAAAGAGTCTGCAGCCTTCAAGTACCTTCGAGACTTCTTCCCTAAGCTGTCTGAGGCAAAAGTCAAAGCTTGTGTCTTTGTTGGACCACAAATAAAGAAGATCCTAGAGTGCACAGAATTCCCCAAGAAGCTCAGTAGGAATGAAAAAAAAGCTTGGGGCAGATCTGCCACAGTGGTTCAGGACTTCTTGGACAATCATAAGGCTGAAAATTATGTCAAACTGGTTGAGGCTCTGGACAAGAACTGTGGCAAAATGGGCTGCAGGATGTCCCTGAAAGTCCATATCCTTGATGCTCATCTTGATAAATTCAAGGATAACATGGAAGCATACTTAGAGGAGCAGGGGGAGCACTTCCACCAAGATATACTGGACTTTGAACACCACTACTAATGAGCATATAACAAAAACATGATGGGAGACTATATTTGGGGGCTGATACTTGAAAGTAATTTACATTACAGTCGCAAATCTCGAAAAATTACTCACTTCTAAACATTTTTGTTCATTTTTGTATAACTTTAATATAAATACATGTAAATCTTGATTCACATGTTGTTTTATTCAGGCCTTATGTGAATGAATATGTGCAAATTTGCCCATTTTTACATACAAAATAGGTTAATTTCTAAATTTCATTATCCAGGTCACAAAAGCAGAGTTTGAAAGGAATAATTGCCATTTTCTGTACTTTTACAACATAAGTAATTAAGAAATAACATGTACTATCCAGGACAAAATTTATTTGTGTTACACAGTGTTATCATTACCTGCCAATTTCTTTATGCTATATTAATAATTGTTACATTTTCATTTCAACTTCACACTGCACCTTGTCTCTTTCATTTCATGAAATAAACCACTAACCTATCCTTAATATATCACATATACAAATCTCTACTTTTTATTATGAATCATTCATAATGTATTATTATGAATGTTTCATAATCATTTAAGAAGTTGTTTTGTATTACATCTATACTTTCTTTACAAACTGCATTTACAACATTAGTGAATACCTTGACAATGTAGCTGAAAACAAAACTATTAATTACAATTTTAACTTACAAGTGGCCAAGAAAACACATCTTTATGTAGCAGAAGAAAAAATATTTCTCTTTATTTGTTTATTATTTAAGTACAAAGTTACACAAGAAGCAATCTTTGCTCTGATCACCACAAGTATTGAAAGTTGGTAGGTTTTAACAGTGTGAGTCCCGAGACTAACCACTATACTACTGAGAAACAAGACACTTGAAAAAGCTAAAACAACATTACTAATTGTTAAAGATAATATATCTCTAAAAGCATTTCTATGTACAATAAAATGGCATGTCTAAATGCTAAAACAAAGGTATCTTTGTTGTAATGCTAAAAGACAAAAATTTCTAAGTATTATAGATTATTGAGTATGTTATATAAAAATGATTTTGAATATGAATGTCAACAAGTTATATGGCAATCTGAGTCAATATAAAGTCTCAATGCAATGATATATATTAGAACTAGTCTTTGACATTGTTTTGTACTTTATAGGTAGTGTTATGTCATTGAAGATATGTTGCTTTTGGAAAGGGTATATAGAAGTACTTTCTGAAACAAAATATTCATGTACTCAGATCATAAGAATGTGTTTCTAAATGGAGATATCCTTTTACTTAAAAGCATTAGAACTTTTTTATCAACTTTGGGCACCAGGACCATTTACAAAGGGACCTGTAACAAGTCATATCCTAACCATGGTAAGCATCATGTTACATCTTGTAATAGGTGAAAAATTCATGAACACCAAGGAAAGGCAAAAGCTGCTCAGGAAACAAAAGCAACAACAATAAGCAACACAATCAAAAAGGAGGTTATCTATCTGATAAGTGTTTCATTCATACCTCATGCTGAACCACTTCACACTTTAAAATTGTTGGGAATGAAGCTGGTATTTATGCTATTCTATACAAACACACTCCATTGAAGTTACCAGACACAACACCTATGAACCTCTGTTCAATTAAATCATTTAAACAAGTGCTGGGAATAGATAGATTATGAAAGGCCTATAAGAAGGAAATAAAAGTCTTATGATAGAGTATTGTTTAATGGATATTATGCTGCAGAGCTATTGTAAATATGCACAATCATAGGATACAGCATGACCAGATATGAGAAAATGCACTGTAATAGTGTGATGAGGCTCTAAAATTATTTAAATATAATGTACTCAACCTCTGTATAAGAAAAAGCATTTCTATATGTTACAAGTAGAACATTTCTAAGTGGTACAATTCATATAATTATCTGAAACATCTACTCATGAAACCATACATATAGACTTAAAAATATCAACAATCAACAATGATTGAACTTGTATATAATAATTTTGCTTATATATTGTATTGAATATTAAGACGTTTCTTTTAATAAAGTTAATTTCTAGTTCTGTATACTAGGTACATTTTCATCAGTTGTTTTAACAATTTCTTTTTTATATTTTGTATGAAAGCTTCTTCTAATGGTTAAGTATTTCCTTGAGCACATAATCCAATATTTAAGTTTCATAATGCCCATACAACTTGTTATTCTGTTATGGTGACATGCCTAATCTGTATATTAATATAGAAACAGAAATTAAAGCATAATACAAGAAACAAACTATTTACAAACCATGTGCCTTGAGAGTTTGAAAACTCATTTTATTACAGTCATGAGTTTGAATTTAATCATTTCCACAAAACAACTGTCAAAACAATTTATTAATATTTTATGACATTGAAATGCAGACATAATCAAAAAACAAAAATATGCTAAATAAGATTAATAAACTTCTGCATTTAAATAGTAGCAAGATGAAGTCTTTAATTTTTTATTATGTAGTGATTAACTTAACTGAATTTCTAAATTTACATTTTAAATGAAACTTACGTTTTTCATCCACAGTGTTTTCATGAGGATCTTGAGTGATATCTGACGAATGAAAAAGGTATTGTACTTCATTTAGCAAAACACTTAACAATGAAATATCACAAAAAATAATCAAAATTTGCTATTGTTATATATTCGTACAACTTTCACTATCATAAAATTCAAATAAACATAAGTACCTTGCTTTAAATGTGTAAATATTATGTTAAAGGTTATGAATGGTGTCAATTTTGTTCACATGCAAAATGTATTTAAGGCAGTGCTATAAATGGAGAATACTAGTGATGAGAGAAAGTTTTAATAATATTGAAGTATAGAAAAAATATGAGTGAGGCACCAGCACTAAGTTTTATGCAAAATTGTTTGTTTGTCTCGTTATTACGCACAGAGCTACACAAAGGTCTATTTTTACTTTGCCCACCAGGGATATCAAAACCCAGTTTCTAGCAGTATAAGTCTGTAGACATACAATTGTGCCACTGAGGATGGGAGGTGTGTGTGTTTAAAATTAATAGGGTTTCCTACAGAACAACAGAAAATAAATATCATTTACAATGTAAGGTAGGGAATAATAATAGTACTCAAATGTTTTTAGTTCTTTTTCCATATTTCTAGTTATAATATGACCAAAACTATTTTTTTAGATAAAAGAGTAAAAATTACAGCTTGGAATATGTAAGACATCACTATAAGACACATTATAATCATATATATTTTCAACTAATCCATTTACAAATTTTCAACAATATATTAATATTTCAATTATTAGTATCCTAAATTGTAATTCTAAGAACCACAGGGTGAATACAGACATGTATATGTGATAATATATACACCTATCATATCCAGTGCCAAGGATTACCAATACCAAGACTCATTAGGTAAATTTTCTTTAGTTTTTTTTAATCTTGTTCTCAATAAAATTTAATTTTGTTCATAATTATTCTGTAAGTATCATGTCTTAATTTATCTTGTTATTCCTGTGTTAACTTCTTGATCTTCTCTCAATTTGGTTCTGTTTCTTCTAATCTTGTGTCTCTTTCTTCTTTATTATCTTTTAATTTTCTGTATTTTTCTTTCTGATCTTTTTCAAAATTTTATAACTTTCTTAGCAATTTTCTTCAAATATTTTGCAACTTTCTTTTACTCTTCTGTCTCTTTTTTCCACTGTTTCATCATTTTCATTTAATTTTTCTTTAGGTGTGTGTCATTATCTTGAAATTCAGTCTGGTTGTTATTTCATTTTTATTTAAATAATTCCACTACTGATACAAATATTTGATTATTATAATCCACATTTTAATAGACTTATTGATAAAAAAATAATTTTACTTCTTGAATTTCAAGTTTTACAACTTGGATTAAACAATGCTCCAGAAGTTTTCAGTAGATCATAAAATACAAAATTTATTTACTTGCATATTTTATTGGTACATTAAGTAGTCCTTGTATTTCTGATACTTTCCTGAAATGCAAGCTTAATGTTGCTTATAAAGTGAAATAAGCTTTCTAACTTAGTAATCAGTCGTCCACTTTAATGGACCTCTTAACCACAAAAAAGAGAAACCAGCAATAAAGGTTATTTCTTTGGTCTCACTCATATTTGAATACTGCTCAAGCTAGTTATTAGGAATATTTGAGTGGTTGGATGAAAGAAAGTAAAGGGCCATTATTAATAGAGTTCAGTCAAAGTAAGTCCTTGTTACTAGTCAAGTACCTCAAAGGTCAGTGCTTGGGCCTTTGACATTAAATTCCTTGGCACTTCTAGCATGAGGATGTTGAGATATTACAAAATGACTTGATTAAATTGGTAGTTTGAACAAATATTTGGCAAATGACCTTCAAATACAAAAAGTTAAAGGTAATAAATTTGGGTTATCATAATTTGGACCATGTGTTTAATATTTATAGCAGCAAGTACAATAGCATTTTGGCTGTATTTATAGACATGTTGATTAAAAGCCAAAAAAATTACTAATTAGGCTTTGTTTGGAACACTACACTTTTGGCCTCCTTATCTTAGAAAGGATATTAACTTACTGAAAAGGATTCAGAGAAGGGCTATAATAATGGATCCTAGGACAAAAAAGTTATATTAGAGAGGTAGGTTAATTTCCCTACTTGTTTTCCTCTAGAAAAAAAAAGATTATGAGCCTAAGAGGTGATCATACTAATTTTTACTCGATTATTTGAAGGATTGATAAGATAACTAAAAGCCTCTGATTAATAATTTTAAATTGAGAAGTTACAAAAGACAAGATAGATTTTCCTTAAGGCAGTTTCATTTCTCTCATTGAATGACTGACAGGCTGATTGGTCAAATTCAGAAAGAATATGAATTGGACTTGTTCTGTTTTTAGAGAAAGTAAATTTGTTTTATTTCCTGAAGTAATCAAGACTTCCTTGTAAAATCTCGTGTGTTTTCCCATACTTTTTAACATGCTGATAATTCACACTGTAATTTTCACTTAAACATAAACACAGTTTATTGTCATTAGCTTAATATGGTTTATTATTTAATATTATATTTTTACTCTACATTATAATGCAATAGTTTGCTACTAGTCAATCAAACGAAATAAAAAAAACTTTTATTGCTACTTTGACTCAACACTATACCTTTCATTCCACCATATTGCATATAGATGACTGTTTTAAGTTTAATGCAAGCGTTAAAGTTTGTTATTTTTTGAAGTCATAGGTTATTGGAGGTTTGTATAGATAACTGGGTAAGAATTATATGTTATGTAGTTCAACTGTTGTAAATTGGCACATGTGTTATTGCATCATGTTACTGGAACTTTATAAGGTTTTCTAATTATTTTGATAGAATATTATTGCATCATAGTATCTTTTAGTGTATAGAATGTTCTTGGTCTCTGTCATTTTAAAAATATGTATCCAATATGTAGTTCAAGTCAATTAATTATATATTATTAGTTAAATGGAATAAAAGAATTGTTCAAAAGATGTTCAGCAAATAGAAAGTAGTAATTCCATTTTAGAGGATTCAACTTCCTCAGATGACTCAAAGAAAGGTTTTGGGTGGGGATTGTAATAAGCTATGTTAGGATGGGCTAATTATTGGAGACAGCAATGTTATCCAATGACAGACCCAATTCAGCCAGTTGCACCTGGATACAATGGTCAAAAAGAAGAATGGCAAACCTTCTGTTCCAAACAAGTATAACCCACTGAGGAATGAAGACACAATCCCAGGTGGGATGCTGTGATAGGAATCAAAGTTTAGTAGCATACTGCAAAGAAAGTTGCAAATAGCTGAGGTTAAGAGGAGGTTTGTAGGACTCAGTGTACCAACTATGGACTGGAGAATTGTGGAAAGCCCCCATGCAGAGCAAAGCCACAGATGGTGAATGACGTCTAGCATCTTCAAGTCTGAGGTTCTGGAGGAATCATAGACCAGAAACCCATAATCCAGTTTGGATCAAATGAGAACATAATTGATCTTGAGCACAGATCATCAATTCCAAAGAGGTTGAAGAGAGAACACCGAGAATGTTCAATGCCTTTCTAAACTTGACACTTTGTTGCTTAATGTGAGAAATGAAAGTAAGATTACAGACAAAGATAAGCCCCAAGAATTTTGCTTCAAGGAACAGAGGAAGAACATCTCTGTGACAGAGCTCCAGAATGGGGTGTAAAACCTGTTAGTGGCAAAAATGCATGCAAGAGATTTTGGAAAAAGAAGAGGTAAAAGTGTTTACTGTTGTCCACTTCAACAAGTGATTGAGGGAAGTCTGAAGCTGCCTCTCAGTAATCCTCATACTTGATGACGAACATGAGATGTGGAAGTTCTCAACATAGAGCCCATTTGTAAAAGTAGGAGGAAGCTGTGTAGTAACAGAATTAATCTTGATACTGAAAAGTGTGACACTCAGGATACCACCCTGAGGGACTCCAAATACATGTGAGAAAGAAAGAGAAAGGGTCAAACTTACACACATTTCAAATCTCCTGTCTAATAAAAACTCACAAATAAAAATGGGCAAATGCTATGCAACCCATATGAATGGAGGTTCTGCAAAATTCTGTACCTTTAGGTAGTGTTATAAGCCTTCTAAAGATTGAAGAAGATGTTCTCTCTTAAGGAAGGCTTCCTTGATTGATGTTTCACGTCTAATTAAGTGGTCCATGAGGAAATTCTGTTGACAGAATTCACACTGGGTGGATAAAACAAGGTTGTTTGATTCATGGTACAAAACAAAATGGGTATTAACAATTTTTTCTAAGATCTTATAGAGACAGCTGATCAAGGTAATTGAATAATAATTAGAGGGAACCTTGGCATCCTTCTCAGGCATAGAAAAAGTTAGGACAATAACCTTGCACCAAGCACCTTGAAAATTGTTTTTCTGCTCGATCCACTTAAAAACAATCAAAAGAAGAAGAGCAAGAGAGGCAGAAGAAAGATGGTGCAGCATCTCATAGTGAATATCATCAGGTTTGACCTAAGTATCACCAGAACTATGAAGAGTGAACTGTAGTTTCACCAGAGTAAAGGGGTTATTGTAGTTGCAGAAAGTTGGCCCTAAAGGAAAGAGACAATTGCTCTGCCTGAGATTTGATGGCCAAGACAGCAGGGGCAAAAGAAAGTGCAGGATAGATGAGAAAAGCTTTTGCTGAGAGTATTGGCAATGCTCCACACCTCAGCAACTTCCTGGCCATTGGAGAACTGAAGTTGCTGAACTACTGGCTAACCGGACCAAGAAAGCCTGACCCAAGAATGTGTAATGGTAAAAACACTGGTGAGTAGTGAAAAGAACTAATTTGTGATTGAATGAGTGTGTCTGGTCATCATATTTGACATCCAGAGGAAATTCTAGAACTGCCTGTGTGGGAAGAAGTTCATTATTCAGATGGACCATCAGTCCCTCACATACATCTGAAAGTGCAAAATCAATAGTGCATTGTACCTCCAGAACTACTCATTCCACATTGAAGTCATTAAAAGGACTGCAACTGTTGGTCCAGATTGTATGAGTAAACTTTGTGCATGAACTGAAAACAGTTTTTGTTATTGTACAAAGAATATTGTAAATATTTTTCATGAAGAGGGGCTTATTGTTAGACATACATGACTGTTTCAAATTAAGTTTGACACAGTGTTAAATTTTATCATTTTTAGAAGCAATAGCTTATTGCAGGTTTGTTTACATAACTGTGTATGTATAACATATGTTGTGTGGTCTAGTTGTTAACTGGCACCGACTGTATTATTGCACCATGTTACTAGAACCTTCTAAGTTTTTCTTATTGTTTTCATTGAGTGTTATTGCATCATAATATCTCATAGTGTTTAGAACATTCAAGGTTTCTGTTAGTCTATAAATATACATTCAAAAGGTAGTTTAAGTTAGTTAGATCTAAATTGTGTGATTGTAGGTTTAACCATAAAGTGAGTACACTAGCAGTTTTTAAAGTGGAATGAGAACAGATTGTATTGTAATTTTTTTGTACTTTAATCTTACTGTGTAGATAATAGGATATGGCATGGCCCATTCTTAAGTTTAGATAGCCTAAATTTTTAACTACACTGCTGAAAATAATAATCTAATGTAAGTTTAAAATGTGATGTTTGCAAAGCGAATTTCATTTTTTGTTTTGGTAATACTGTTTTCTTACTGGGCTTATGCTAACACTATTTGAACATGATATAATAAATTCTTAGTGGTAGTTTGGTTTGAATTTTGTACAAAGCTACTTGAGGGCTATCTGCTCTAGCTATCCCTAATTTAGCAGTGTAAGGCTAGAGGGAAGGCAGCTAAACATCACTAACCATTGCCAACTGTCAATACGATTAACCATAATATTATAATAACTCCATGGCTGAAAAGGTGAGCATGTTTGGTGTCATAGGGATTCGAACCAATGACCCTCAAATTACGAGTCAAGTGCCTTAACCGCCAGGCTTCTTAGTGGTGGTGTTATTATTCAACAAAAGTATTTTCATTATCATCATCAACATTCTTAGTCAGTCTATACTTCATAATGGTCAGAAATGCAATTTTTTAGTAATTATTCTATTTAATTTCAGTCTGACTCTTTAAAATTATATTAAGTTTTTATGTGTTAAAACGCAAGGTAATTTTATTATTTATTCCATACTATTTCAATTTAATTTGTTCTGTTTATGGTTTCCCCAAGAAAAAGTTGAATTTACTCATTTCATAATTTTTCAAAATTAGAAATAACAAGTTTGAAATTATTTTATTTTTTTAAAGATGATTAGCCATCACAAATGCTCATTTATGAAATGTTTTACAATCTTCTCTGACTTTTCAAATGTTAGTTATTTGTATTTATATACAAGATTTAATAACCTGCAATACAAATTTTCTTCCTCACCATTAGATCTCTTTATTTTTTCCAATAGACTCACCTTCACATCTTGGTTCCTGACCATTCCAATAACCAGACACTAAACATTGTCGGACCGGTATTCCAACCATTTTAAAATTTGGAAGACATTCATACTCCACAATGCTTCCAAAGGTGGTAGTTCCATTTACAAGAAAACCTCTTCCATTTAGAACCACACTGGGGTGTTTACAGTCTACCACTAAAATAATATTAATGTATACTTAATTTCAGTTAATTAATTGTCCTTAGGCCTAACATAATTCACAATTTCATAACTGTCACTACTTCCTGAAATAAAGCAAAATATCTACATTCTATCCTTTTGGTGCTAATTTTGAAAACATTTTCTTAACATAAAAATACCAATATATAAAAACTATCTGCACTAATAAAATTGAGTTAAAATTATTTAACAGATATAAGTGGTGTTTACTATAATGGAAGGATAGTTTAAAAATTATATTCAACAATTGTACAGCTATGTATTTTTAAATGCTATTAATCTTTCTCAATGAATCTGTGGATCCATAAGTTCAATACTTTTATTAAAACGGTTTAGACAATGAATATTCTGTGTTAAACCAATAAACATTTCTCTCAATTTGAAGTTTGATGTAAACAAAAAATATAAACTTTTAACAAATAAAGAATTTGTCATAATCTTTAAAACAAAGGTTTTTTAAATTCTAAAAAGTTTTTATACTTTGTTTTTATTTTCATATTAATATTTATAAAATTGGGACTATGTAAATTATTCATATAAAATAACGTACCTATACATGATGGCATTGCACCTGACCACTGACCATTCTTTTGACATGTCCTAGTGAGTTGACCTTTCAAATGATATCCTGGCACACAAGAATAATGAACAACACCACCAAAAGAGAAGTTCTGGCCTTCCACTACCATTTTTCGATTTTGTTTTTCAGGTTTACCACAGGACATTTCTGATAAATATTCGTTTTAAGATTGTTCATTCGTTCTATGCTTATTATTATGACTGAAAGTTTTACAAAATATTTAGAGTAAAATATTACGTTCCATTTTTTTCAAGGATCTATATACAGAAATGCAAGAAATATTTTCCAGAATGAGTTCTTAGTTTTAAACAATATCATAAATAAGTAAAATGCAAAATCACTTGTTTCACACCAATAAATTGATCTAATAAGGATCTTAAGAAATTGTACAAATCAAATATGTTTAAAAATCAAAATGTACTCACAGGATAAAACAACCCTTTTTCTATAATTTCTTTAAAATATGTTGATTTATGTTTTATTTACTGACTTGTAATATTTTAGTTTAAAAAAAACGTAAATTTATTTCCTATGCAGTTATACCTGTTTTTGTTTTCATTGTATTCACTGCTGCACCAGTTCAATGTACTTACCCACACATATTGGTTCCTCACCACTCCAAGTGCTGTTTTCCAGACACATTCTTCTGACTGGTCCTTCCACTTTATAGGTTTCTTTACAACTATATTCTACAGTACTTTCATAATAAGTAGTGTTTCCAAGCAATTGCCAACTTCCATTATTTATTAGGGATGGAACACCACAGTCAATAACTGAAAGAAATAATAGAAATTATCTTCAAATGTATTTATCAGTACACTACACAGGATCTCAATATTTGTTCATTAAAAACTGGATACAAAGGAGATGTACTATTATGCACTATTGCACATTGAATGATGTAAGTGAAAACTACCTTTATTTCTTATTTTCTATACATGAATCTTTATAACAATTTATTCTATTGCACATAAAATGTCACTCATTCTCCAATATAACAGGTGTGTTTCAAAGTAGTAATATGATGAGCTAAAACTGATGTAAAATCATATTTCCTTACAAAGTAACTTGCATGTAAGCATAATTTACACTTAATTATCATGACTTGAACAACAGCTTTTACAGAGTAATTATCTTTAATGATACAAAAAGCAATAATTAGTTTTCAAATACCAGTATATAAAATATTTTCAACTAAATATGATAGATTTTGTTTTATAAAACAGGTAGAACAGATATCTCTTTTTATCATCACACTTCAATGCATAAAAGTCATTATACTTTTTCAAGTTAAATAACTGTAGTCATTCCAGATTATACTTGTGCACAGTTACCTGACTTCCACAAAAATGAGAGATTCATGAACGTAACATGAGTGACTTGTGATAGGTGCATTGAAACAGAGAAAATATACTATTAAAGTTAGCATAAGAATAAAATTGAAACACTTTTACAAAAAAACACAGAGAGACAAAAGAATATTACAAACTGAACTGATTTCTAGTGGAATAACAATTGTTGATTGTTGAAGTTAAAATGTAAACCAGTTAATTTGGGAGTAGAATGTATTTAAACAGAAATAATGAAATAAAGAAAAGACATACTCCTTCTTGTACCTCAGATGGACATACAACTGCCAGAGGCTGCACAACTGTATAGTGCATTCACTGACTTGAGAATATCTTATTACTACACAATAAGTAATAGCACAGCTAAGTCTGGATCTTTAAACTGTTTTTGTTATTGATCAAATTAAATATTCAACTGACAGTAAGATTCATACAACTTGCATAGTTCATTGTTATGGCTGAGACCTTCTCAAGATAAGATCTGGACATTCCAGAAACAAACAAGCTTTCACTTTCTGGCAAGCAAGCTGACCTTCACTTCTATGCTGTAAGGTCAAATGATGCTACACAGTAACACAATTTTCCTATAATTTAAAATTTGGGTAATTTAAAATTCATCAGCCATTTCAATACATGATTTACTCTAATAGTAAATTCAAACAGTGATAAAAGTACTTAATAAGCTCTACTTCTGCAAGTAGCTCCTTCTTTGTGGTACAATAGCACTATTCAACAGGCATGAGCATGTGGCTTATGTACAACATAACAGGTTCTATACTATTATGTAGTAGCATCAAGAACCAGCCCAGGTCAGGCCCCAGGGTTAGTATTATCACTGGGGCTACCTTTAAATATATTTATTAACATTTGCTGATTTTTCATTAAAGAAATTTAGGTGACAAATTTCTTAATAAAAACATCAAAAAGCATTTTTAGCTCATTAAAGTAGTATGCATTTCTGGTGAGTTTTGTCATATTCCACTGCCTGGCCTCTCAACAGACTCCCAACCCTGGGACAGTTGCCCCCCTCCTCTCATAAGCCCTGCCACCTCATGATAGCACTGCTCCATTTCCCCTGTTGCTGGCATAAGTATCCTGAATGAATGAAATATATCTCTTAGAAT
Organism: Tachypleus tridentatus; assembly: GCF_004210375.1. Taxonomy (NCBI): domain Eukaryota; kingdom Metazoa; phylum Arthropoda; class Merostomata; order Xiphosura; family Limulidae; genus Tachypleus; species Tachypleus tridentatus. Next base: position 140,981,323 of record NC_134834.1, read on the forward strand.
AATACAATACTGCAGTATATAAGTGTCACATTTTAGAAACCAAAATGACTATATGCAATCTACAGTCTAGCCACAATATGATTTAACTTTAGTTAGTGATGATAGTGGTGCTTTTGTAGTTGAAAAGTTTGTCACAAAATGTTTATAATAAGAAAATCAGCCAAGAAAACTTTAGACTACTTTTATATTTGTAGATGTGGGCCAATCTATCACTGCTTAGATTACACCATGATCAGTAGACATTTCTTCCTACTTAGTATATTTCCAAGAATCTGTACATTCATCTAAATGAAAGGAAATGTGAATAGCTTCCTTTTTACAGATGCTTGTTGTGAACATTGAAATACCATGTCTGGTTTTAAACTTAAGCCTGAAATATGTGACCAAATACCAGAATATTTTCATTATAAGCCAGACAGTTCCTACTGCAAAACACATATGCAAGTTCATCAGCTTCTTAAAAGTAGCTGGCATGTTACAAAGATCAAATATTATGACATAAAATTCATATAAACTTTTTTAAGTGCTGAAAGAAGTTTTAGCTCTTATTTTTCATCTGGCTCAACATAGCAGCAATACTTAGTGATATAAGTTACATACCAATTTTACCATATAGAAATTTTAATACTATCATATAGAACTTTAATATTACCATACAGAAACTTTAATACTAATATACAAAAGAAAGATACATTCTTGAGAAAACTGAAATTCTGGTGGTTTAAAGTACGTGGTATTTTTTCCTTCCAACGTATCATACAGTTAGCATTCTAGGTTTTTAATAACAAAAATAATGGTATATACTATAGTATTCAAACTAACTTTGGAAGTATGTCCAAGTACTCAATCTCAGACAGTTGACAGTTCACTCATTATAGTGCTCAGAGTCAGCATAGATTACTTTAAATATGATAAAGCACGTGTACACTTCCACTGTCTTGAAAATTGTCACATTTTATTATGTACTTGCTTCCACGTGTTTTACTGATTTCCAGTATTTGAAGACAAGTTTTCTTGTCAAAAATTGGAATTCTTAGTAGTTATGGAACTTAGAACTTACAAATTAAATTCTGAATTAAGTCTTACATCTAAAAATAAGTAAATCTGAAGTATATATTTGTGTTAGATATACAAGACAATTTAGCTTTATAGTTATTATTTAGTCTATTTAATTACTTAATATTTAATGATTATTTTCTTTTCACAAGAAGTGTGTTAAGTTGATTATTTTACAAGCAATAGTTATAACAAGTTACATAACTCAGTATGAGTTGTATATTGTGTATGGAGTTTGATTGATGTACTAAGTTTTAGTAATATTGTTGATGTCATCTTACTCAAAGCTCCCAAGTTTTTTAGTGATGCATAATATCGTTGCTATCAGGGGGCCAGATAGTTCCAGATTTTTCTGTTATATGTTGTGAAAACATGCAGATACAGCAAGTTAATGAATATATAAAAGAAAGTTGGTTAATGAAAGAAAACAAAGATAGCTGGTGTGAGAATAATTAGCTTTAACAGATAATTACTAGTGTTTTTCACAGCTGTATTATAACAAAAGAGATAAAAAAAATAATGTCTTGTTAATTAGGTTATAAGGTAACTCAAACTGCCTGTGTAAACTTCTGACAATAAATTAAAAAAAAGGCTATTATTTAAAGCTGTGGATACAACTAGGATAATCAACAGAAGTTAAGTTAGTGAAAGTGAAGTTAGTCTGTGTGATTGGTACTACAACTGAAATAGACAATATTTTAAAGTGACTTTCACAGTTTAACAGAAATAACAAGGATAATCTGTCTTGGATCTAAAGTAATTAAATCAGCCTGTGTGGACTTTTTACAAGAGAATTCTTTAGAAGTTTAGAAATAACTGTAATGTTCTACAGTGTAAAAAAAATTTTGTACATATATTTGACTTGTTTTGAACATAATATTTTAAAACAAGTAGAATATGTGCTGTCCATTTATTGTTTAAATTTTGTTGCCAAAAATTCACAAATATCTACTATAAAAGAATCCTAGCCCATATGTACTAAAATCCTGACAATTTGTGACATTAATTTGGTTTATGCACACACAGGGAAGTGATATATTTGGTCAGAAAGAGCCATTGTGAGATTTTATGTCTCATCTGATACGAAACACAATTTTATAACATAACATTCAATTTTAGATAAGCTTGACTACTATCCCATAAGAAGCTTTCAGTAGCTCAGCAGGTAACATTTTCTGTATAAAAAAGTAGAAATACTTACAAAAATTTTATTTGTACGATGCATATAGGAGGAGTACTGGTGACTGACGCTGTAAAACTCAGAAAGCTGACTATCAAAATAAGCCCTGTGGATTCTATAATGGTGGTAAATGGTTTCAAGTGCAAGACACTTATGAAAGTCAGTTTTAACAAAACCCCTGCCACGTTAGTTTGCGTTTTTTTCCATAGCTCAGTGTTAAGCCACCGACATGCAATACAGTTACGCCAAAACTGACTGAAGCACAAAGCAACAACGCCATTGGTCGCTTGGAAGCAGGAGAATCTCGATCAGATATTGCCAGAGCTGTGAATGTCCACCCAAGCACCATCACAAGGATATGGAATCGTCACCAACAACATGGATCAACTCGTGACCGTCCACGATCTGGCAGACCTCGTGTGACCACGCCCGCACAAGATCGCAACATCTGGTTGTGTCACCTTCAGGATAGGACCACCACTGCGACGTCTACTGCCTCAACCATACCAGGGCTGCGTAGGATTTCCGCTCAGACCGTACGCAACCGTCTACGAGATGCAGGAATCCGACCTGGACGTCCAGGCAGAGACGTCATTCTCACCCAGCAACATCGTCAAGCACGGCTGCAGTGGACTCGGGCACATCGGGTATGGCCTCATCGACGATGGAGGCATGTTTGGTTCAGCGATGAATCACGTTTTATGCTTTGTAGGCAGGATGGAAGGACCCGTGTTTACCGTCGTTGAGGTGAACATTTTGCAGCAAACTGAGTGCGGGATGTTGACAGATTTGGTGGTGGCAGCGTCATGATGTGGGCTGCCATTGCCTACAATGCCAGAACAGACCTTTCGCACATTCGAGGGAATCTTACGGCTCAACCATACGTCGACAAGATTCTTAGGCCCCATGTGCAACCCATCATTGTGAACGTCAACGACATTTTCAACATGACAGCGCCGTCCTCACACAGCCGACTCACCACTGTCTTCTTGAGACACCACAACATCAACATTCTTCCCTGGCCCTCCAGATCACCAGATTTAAACCTCATCGAACATCTTTGGGACAAGTTGGACCAACATCTGCGACGGCGACAACCACAACCGCAGACTCTACCTCAGCTTGCAGCAGCTTTGCAGGCTGAGTGGACAGCCATTCCACAGGATGTGATTCGTCATCTCATCGCTTCCATGGGCAGGAGATGCCAAGCAGTTATTGATGCTCACGGGGGCATACTCTGTTATAGGCGTTGAGTGGCGTTAAACTTCACCTTGTGGCGTGGACTTAGCCTTTGCAGACTTTGGATGTTCAGCAGTGAGCGTGCAAAGTTTCACACATGTCATACAGAACTACCCGGAATAAACTTGTCAACAATTTGTCTCATATTTTGACTTTTGCGTTCCTTTTTTTGAAGAGTATATTTTAATTTTTTATGATCTGACTCACCCTCAAATTGTTTCACTTTGTGACAAACTTTGATTATTATGGGAAAGACTTCTCCACAAACACAGTACATTTGTATGAGTGCATCAGAAAAAATATATAAACAATATAAAAAAGGATGAAGAACATATTATTTCATGAAAGGTAGTATTTTTCTTGCACCTGTCTTTGACTACATGATATTAATTTATCTTATCTTCAAAGTGAAATCTGTTTAATCTTTCCCTATCAGCTTAGCATATTGGAAATTTGATCAAGTAGTCACATTTAATTAAATTAAGTAAGTTAAGAGCAAATTCTAAACAAAATGAAGGAAATGCAGTATACATGATTTTATTATGAAAAATAAATAATTTAAATATTATATTTAATTAAATGAATTACATCAATAGCAAGAAGTTAATCTGTAAATATTAGTTATATATATCAACTTCTTTTATACTTATTAGCACTGAAGTGTAGAAAAATGTAGTTAGAATAGAGTGTCTATACTCTTCAAAAAAAGAAACGCAAAAGGCAAAATATGAGACAAATTGTTAACAAGTTTATTCCCGGTAGTTCTGTATGACATGTGTGAAACTTTGCACATTCACTGCTGAACATCCAAAGTCTGCAAAGGCGAAGTCCACGCTCACCAGGTGAAGTTTAATGTCACTCAACGTCAATAACGAGTATGCCCCCCGTGAGCATCAATAACTGCTTGTCATCTCCTGCCCATGGAAGTGATGAGATGACAAATCACGTCCTGTGGAATGGCTGTCCACTCAGCCTGCAAAGCTGCTGCAAGCTGAGGTAGAGTCTGCAGTTGAGGTTGTCACCGTCGCAGACGTCGGTCCAACTCGTCCCAAAGATGTTCGATGAGGTTTAAATCTGGTGATCTGGAAGGCCAGGGAAGAACGTTGATGTTGTGGTGTCTCAAGCAGGCAGTGGTGAGTCGGGCTGTGTGAGGACGGGCGTTGTCATGTTGAAAAACTTCGTTGACGTTCACCATGATGGGTTGCACTTGGGGCCTATGAATCTCGTAGATGGTTGCGTACGGTCTGATCGGAAATCCTACGCAGCCCTGGTATGGTTGAGGCAGTAGACGTCGCAGTGGTGTTCCTATCCCAAAGGTGACGTAACCTGATGTTGCGATCTTGTGCGGGCGTGGTCACACGAGGTCTGCCAGATCGTGGATGGCCACGAGTTGACCCATGTTGTTGGTGACAATTACATAGCCATGTGATGGTGCTTGGGTGGACATTCACAGCTCTGGCAACATCTGATCAAGATTCTCCTGCTTCCAAGTGACCAATGGCGTTGTTGCGTTGTGCTTCAGTCAGTCTTGGCGTAACTGTATTGCGTGTCGGTGGCTTAACACTGAGCTATGGAAACCGAGAACCCGTCACTTTTATAGGGATTTTGCACATGTTGCACTTGCAGAACATGCAGATCTCTCAAACAAATGTATTGGACACACATGCGTTTTGGTGAAAAATCCGATGTTTTCCTCCGTTTTCAAGGTGCACAACTTTTATTGTCACTTTGGTCTGATAATCAGTGCCTTAACACGTGTAACATCACATACTCTGAGCTTGTAACGTTATTACATATATTTTTCTTTAAAATAACAAAAATATCTCTTTTGCGTTTCTTGTTTTGAAGAGTATACATTTTATTATTTACAAAGTTCGGTAGAGCAATAAATTAAGAAGAATTACACTTTTTTTCATCAATATAACGATAGTACTTACTTGTAAATAGTAAAGTTATGTAAGAAAAACTCCAATTTAGCAGATTACCAAGTAACAAAGTTTTATTAGTGTAGTGGTTAGGATTTTGGTTGCTATTTGAATAAAGTTAGTAGCAAAACTTCTAACATGTTTATCAAACAATTTAAAGTTTTAAATGTATAGGTAGAACTTGTGGTTTACCCAGTTCTATACTCCAGCCTTTAAATATTGTTGTAATGATATTCCTTTGACCACATGGCCAACAACAGATCAGTACTGGGACACTGCTACAGTTTTAAAAGAATCTACCCCAAACCTATAATTACCCCTGTTCATCACAGCAGCATTTAATTTTACTTTTAACTACAATTTTATGACATAAAATACTTTATATTTTTCCTCTTGTGGTACTTCAAAAATACATCTCTTTACAGTTACCTGACATCTATAGACCTAAAAGATTTGTTGAGGTAATATATGAAAAGTGTAGACATTTGCTACAAGTAAATTGAAAGAGAAAATGCATAATGTTGGAGGCTCAAAATAACTGAAGCTGCTTTATTTGAAATAAAAAAGGAGGAGTAGATGAGTGTGACTGTGGTGATTACTGTGTCATGACAAAGATGAAAAAATAAAGCAAAGTGTATTTAAATGGAAATATAAATTAAAATAGGCTTGACATAAAACAAAATAAAATAAAATGTATGCAATCAGCAAGCACAGAAAATCTAAAACAGTGAGGAACTTTCACAGCAAGTCTTGACTCTTACTCAAGAAATAGAGAACTGTCATCCTCAAATATTAGAATCAATCTCTTTTGAAAGTACCAACCCTGCAATTGCAATATAACCAGGGATGAAATTATTCTCAAAGAAAAATTAAAATATTCAGCTTGGTGAAATGGACATATTTATTAAAAGGAAAAAAATGTATACATAAAGTGGCATAGCAGCTCAAATAAGTTCTGGTATTTGTACCACCTTAGAAATAAGTCCTGGCATTCCGTACTGTTAGAATTTCACCTCTGAATATAACTTTGTTATTGACCAACCAGAAAAAAAGGCATTGGTTTGTTTGTTGCTAAGTGTACATTTACACAATAGGCTATCTGTGTTTTGACTACCACTCTTTAGTATTTAAACCTGATTTTTAGCATTATAAGTTTTCAAACATACTGCTGCTCTGCTGGAAGAATAGTGAAACGATATATATGGAACTATTATTATTCTATGGGACAGTTTCAAGGTATCTTCCAAAGTTAAACAGATTATATAGTAACTATCCATTAAAACAGCAGATAGATTCCTCAATAGGTTAAGCTTAAAAACACCACAGGTTGAATTTTGCACACAATCTCAAATGACTATAGCATGTTCCAAAATTTTAACACAGAAAAATTTTTAAATTCTACAAATAAGAAATACAGAGTATAGAAAGGTAAGATATATAGTACTTGCATATTACACACTTATACACATTCAAAAATTGATTTAAGAAACTTTAAACCCACTGTTACTAGTGTTAATATTCAAAGCCATATGTATATCTTTATTACCTTCACAACTAGGAGCACTTCCTGTCCAAAGGCCATTTTCTTCACAATGGCGCATTCTAGTACCAATGAGTTTGTATCCTTTTGAGCAAGAGTAAGTCACTAGACTGTTCAAGAAGGTTGTACTATTTGGATAAGTTACCTCTCCTTTCAACACAAGAGGTACTTTACCACAATCAATATCTATAGATGGTGAAAAATATACAATTCATTGTAATTTTTTGAAACAAAATTTGAACTTTATAAATTAATATATTTTTTATTAAAGATTAGAATATCTCTTTTTATCTATGTAGTGGTCTTTGTTCATTTGCTAGCATAACATGCATCTTATGTGAAAATTTTAAAACTGGGCCAAGTGCAGCCCAGTAGTTAGTGTATGTACCAGAATATAGGTTTTATGTTCCTTTGTTTATCTCCTGTGACTGCCAAAAAGTGGGAGTAAGCTTATTCATAAAATTATGATAGCATTTCCCAGTGTTTAGAATTTATGATCAAGATGCATGTCTCTTTTAACCTGTAAATTGTATTGTATGGTATTATTACTGATTACATTGCTTTAAACAATATGGAAACAATGCATTAAAAGGATGGCAATATTAGTGTATTTAATGCTTTTAGTTATGGCTTCCATGAATAGTGTTTTGTAATTCAAAATCTGGATGCTCTTTCCTTATTGACATTTTTGTTTTCAAATTCATGAAAGTCAAGATAAATTAAAAAAAAAAAAATGAGAATAATAATTTATTTTCAAATAAGTTGTGTGAATAGATGAAGAAATTTGATACTTCTGGCAACTCTGACTCATTTCCACACTGTAAGACATTTGAAGATGAAAATGTATTAAACTCTGTAACACAAAGATGTAACAGACTGTATGAGACATGGAGGTGAAAGTGTGGTTGAATGGATGGAGGATGGTTAAACAGTGCATCATGATACAGTACATAATTGTGGCCCCGTGCATTAGTGCAATGAAGATCCTTTACTCCCATGTTTTACTAAATCATTTTGTTATGTAATCTGTAATAACACATCACAATGAGATGATCAGCACAAGAAGTGGGGGTATGTATGTACTCCCACATTACATTCCACTTTTATAACTGTGTGAAAGTAAAATTTAAGTATCAGGAAAATCCATCATCACCTAAAATTTCTTGTTACTTAAAAAAAAAGAAAAGAGTATTACTGCATTTTGATTGTTACAACGTTTTAAAGTGATCAAAAGATATTGTAAAGAGAAATTTCATCGCTGATATATTTCAGTCCAACTAAAACCTCATTTAAAATACATTAGATTCATTTAGTATTGTATATTTTCTAAACAAAATCAGCTGCAATTTACAAATGGTATACTTACATTTACAAACTGGAGGCTGGTCTGTCCAAAATCCATTCAATGCACATTTCCTTTTGGACTTTCCAATCATGAAATGACCTGGTTCACAGATGTATTGGACAGTTGAGTTAATTGTGACATTGTGAGGTTTTACGTAGGACCCTGGTAGAACTTCAGGCTCACCACACTCAATCACTGTACAAACATAAGATAAGAAGATTACATTCTATAAAGAAATTGCAGTTATAAATGTGCAGAAATGCTTAAGAAAGCATATCACATAAATCTGATTTCTAAATGGTCTGGTGGTAGGAGAGCTTAACTTACAACCTGAGGGACAAGAAGTTGAATCCTCATCACCATATATGCTCACCATTTCAGTCATAGGGCATTATAATGTGACATTCAATCCAACTTTTCATTAGTAAAAGAGTAAGAAACAAGTTGGTAGGGGGTATCACTGAAAAGTTACCTTTCTTTTAGTTTATCACTGCCAAATTATGGAGAGCTAATGCAGAGAAACCATGTGACCTCTGCACAAAATTCAAAGCAAACACATAAATACCTCTTCACATTAAATAATACTTTAATTACTGTCTTTCAGATCATATATTAAAATCAGAAATTATGAGATATTTCATTAAACTATGTTTTGAATTGTAATTGCAATTAATTATTATATATACAATTAATAGTGTGAATCAAGATTCTAATATGGGAATAATGTTTTGCTATAATGGTATAATCATTTATGGTGTATTTTAAAACATAGTTGAAATATCAACAGTTAAATGAATTGAGTTGAAATCACAAAATTTTCCTAAAATTTTTTTCTTACTTTTACAGAGAGGATCCGATCCTTCCCAACTTCCTGTATCTAAGCACATTCTTTCATTCTGACTGTCCAGTTCGTATTCCATATCACAATAATATCGAACTTTACTTAAGTAAGTGGTGGACTGATCCAATAAAACAAACTTTCCATTCTGTACATCTGGTGGTATGCCACAATCAATGTCTGAAAATAAATATAAATGTAAATCATATCTTAAAATCTGGAAATGATATTTTGAATAAATATTAGGAATGATTTTTGTCATAATTTGAAAAAAAACAACAACAACTATGAGCCACCAAAATATATGTTAATGGTGCCACAACTAAACAATTATAATAGTTTGGTGACTCATTCTCTCTTTTTATCTGTAAAATAGATAAATTATATTATTTTGGCTTATGCATGCTCTTATACTATATGTATGTATGTATGTATGTATGTATGTATGTATATATATATATGTATACACACACATATATACTGTATAAGAGCTTTTGTGTTACAACTATACGTGATCAATCACAAGAATATAATTTATTTGTGCCACAGCCAACAGCATGCATAAGCCAAATTAACAGGATTTATCCATTTACAGATAAAAAGAGAGAATGATTCACCAGTCTTTTAATTATTTTGGAAGTCAAAAAGTGAATTAATACAACTACTACACTTTATTGTAAAGAAAATACCACTAACAGTGAGTACCCAATTGGTGAACAATGCATTCTAACCTTTATACGTAAGAACATAATAATTAAATTAGCTATAGCCATCATTGTTCGGTTTTTACTTTCACTCTTGTTCTGAGTGGAAGTTAATATTAAAAACAAAAATTCAGCATTAGCCATCAGTTTATTTTAGTGTTTTATGAGTGACAAGTATGTACTTTATTTGCTCATTAATTCGTTTTTCCAGTCACAAAAAGTAGTGAAAACTGTGAAAATAAAGACGAACTACGTAAAAAGAGATTATAATCAAATTAAAAAGGAAACCAATATTTAAATACAAAATAATTCCTTTTGAGTTTTTTATTTCCAAAAGTTTGACTTGTTATGACACAAAAAATATTAAATTATAGCTTGTAAGGTAGCAATTTCTATTTTTATTTTCAATTATGATTTTATTATTTGTATATTTATCTTTTCTATGATTTATCTCAGCTGTATCTTTATATGTCTTATATGTTAGCTCACAAAAATGGAGTTGCCTTTTCAATGATCTCAGAAAATGAATTCTTGTGCCACAAAAACTTCTAAACTTTGCATTATAATGTTATGTTTATAACTTGTTTCATTTGCTAATGTGTTTTTCAATCTGACACAAACTTTGCTATGAACTATATACTGGGCTGTTTCTAACACATAGTTTACTTATGTCTACATGTATTAATGATTTCAGGAACAACTCTCCCACATTCTGAAAAATTCCTAGCACTGTTCATGGAACTGTCTCTAGGCCTTCCTTGGCTCAAGAAGCTATTTAAATTCAACTTTATTTTACACTTGAACTTAAAATGAGCATTGCATTAAGTAAAATTGAAATGAAAAATTACACTAATCAGGAAATAGAAATCTTATGGTAATCTAGTATCTCATTATAAACAATTAAAACTTCCATGTGTAAATGCCAGTTGAATTCAACTGTGGGATAAATTATCAGGACCAAGGTATTCCTTACTTCAAAATTCTTTTTAAAAACGTTAGTGATTTTTCTTTTTTTTCTATTATCCTGTTAAATATTTTATATTTTGAAAAATGCAAGATTATGTCTATAATATTTAGTTTTGTTAGCTAATGCCATCCAAAACTGCTGCTATTGATATTCAAGGATAAAGCTAGTAAAAAGATACTTAATCCCTGCAATAACTACAGTTTTTAAACCAGTTTGTGGAAGAACAGGTGTTGTGAGTTGTTAGTAGAGAAGTGAAAGAAAATATGAGGTGCAAAGTGAAACAAAGTAGCATAAATGAATAAAACTACATTAAACTGTAAATAATAAACATAAACTGCATTTAAATGGAAATAGTGAGTAAAATAAAGTTAGATAAACATGATCAGTGGGCTGAAGGACTTAGAAAAGAAAGATTAGACTTTCATGGTAACTGAGTCTTGGATCTTTCATGATGGCCATAAAACTGCTATTTCTGAAGACAGTACACTGCTGGAGCTACTACTATGGTACTTACTGACTGCCATTAGCTCTCATGAACCTGTGGTTCCATTGAATGAAACTGATAACCTTGTCTACTTTGTTGCTTGGCAAGATAGGATCAGTTCACTCAAAAATGACCAAATATTACACAGGTAAAGCAAGTAATTTGCTCATCCATAATAGAATGATGTCTTAGTAGAGGCATTAGTGACTGGGGTTGTAGCATATACACCACAGAAGGACTGGGACAGTCCTGCTCATTCACTGAATACTAATCACTGTGGCTACACAGCAACATTGACATGTGTGGGTGGTTGGTTAACTCTTAGCTGGGTTTGAACCAGGCAATATGTGGTTCCTTGGGTAGGACAATCTGCTTGAGGTGAAATCACTACAGTTTATGTTGTAGGCGTTTTTCTTTCCAGTGCATGAATTGAAGTTAGCACTACATATTGCATTATAATAAGTACTACCTCAGTTAGGGTGAAAAGGTCTCACACATCCAGGTGATGCTGCATCATTCTTCACATATCCCTTTCACAAAGTTATCTTCAAGGATATCCTTTCAATATGCTAAAGCCATTTACAGAGTAAATGGGACAGATATTCTATGTAAGCACCCAAGCTTTCTATGGCACACTTCTTTTGAGTTTTGAATTCAACCTGATGTATTGCTCTGGTTTCCAAAAAGTCAAGCTTTCAGTGCAACTCAGTTATGAATTTCTTTCAGTTTGTTTTGAATATATATATAAATAACAAGTGGATTATTGTCAAAACTCCACACAGACTAGTTCACTTACTTGATACAGTTGCTTCTCCTCCAAATGTTGAAATGAGTCAAAGGCCAGACTGTTTAGACTTTGGACCAGGCTCAGCCTGTTCTGAGTCCAACTGTTCCTGAAATGCTTCAGGAAACAGTCTAAGTTTTCCTTTTCTTTGCATAAATGATGGAGTAATCTGCTTTAATTTGCTCACTGGGAATCAATATCATGACCAAAAATTGCCCTTTCTCTCTTTTCAGTCATCCTTTGACCAAAATGTCTTTGACATTATTGGAATAGTATACAGAGCTTTCAGATGCTCTGACACTCAATAGGTTTCTAATTCTGAGTGACAAAGAAACGAGGTTCTCTAGGCAGCTTGTATGTTTAGTCTCATGTTCCTTCACAAACCGTGTTTACCTTGTCCCATGTCCTACTTTTGTGGTTTAGTACTGTCTCCCCCTTGAGGTTGGCAGAGTATCCAACAATGTTGTCTTCAGTCTCAGTTATTCTCCAGGTGGCTTTGACCAGTGTTGGGGTTGAAAAACTGTAGACACAAGTTTTGTGATTGTGAGCCCCATACAGATCACCCCAAGTGGTCTTGTGCTCCAAGTGTCAAATCACCACAATGAAACACTGTAGATATGTCTAGGAGTTGTGAGTTCCATACAGATCACCCCAAGCAGTCTTGTTCTCCAAATATCAAATCACCACAAAGAAACACTGTATATATTAGTCGAGGGGTTGTGAGATCCATACAGATCACCCCAAGTGGTCTTGCTCTCCAAATGCCAAATCACCATAATGATCCTCATTTAGCGCCTCTTTCTTTTTGAGGTTCATCCTGAAAAAGAGTTTCATCAATAGATTTGGGTGCTATGTATGTTGGCTGTTCTCTTACCTGAGCTGTAAGGAGTAACAAGATTAAAGTTGTGGACTTTTGCAACATCCAACATCCATGAAAAGACTTCTCTTCAGCCCAATAACTCTCTCAAACAATACCTCCCTTTGGTGACTGACTATTCTTCAACCTGGATGTAAGTCCTTCCAGTGATGAAAAATTCCAGTTCCTTACTTTGAAGTATTTCTAAACTTAAATCACAGAAGAGTTCAAGAGAAGATAAGGACACACTTCAGTAGCTGTTAGCACACTCTGTAATAATGATATCCTGTGGTTGTGGTAACAAACGTTTCTTATCCCTAACCATTCTGTGGGATATTCATGTGAACTGAATATATGTTTGAACTCTCAAATAAGGCCACTAATAATAGGTGTAAAGGTATCATTTATAAAGTGTAACTGAAACCCTTACTTAACTGAATTGATTTCAACTGAAATAAAATAAACTGGATACAAGTAATACATAAAATGAATAATCATTATTAATTTAAATGCATCAAATCCAAATACAAAGTGGATGCTTTTGTGAAGGACTTACTTTGGATAATCACATTGAGTAATTTCTTGCACATATACTTGGTCAATACCAAGTTCCAGAAATAACTTGACCAACTCATGGAGAATTTTTCAGACTGAATATCAGGTTTCTAGTTTTTAAAAACTTTGGTTTAAACAGAGAAACATGCACAACTAAATAACTAGTCATTCTCATTACACATAGGTATGACTGTAACCTTTAGATGCCACCTAAACGATTGTTGAAAAATACTCTGCTGGTGACATTTTTATACACCGTTGTATTCAGCAATATTCATCCCAGCCAGTGACATGTGTTATCTACTTTGAGAATAACAAAGAAATAAGGGTAACATGAAGTGCAATCAACTTAATGGTTTTCTCAACCACTTGTGAAATCTGCATACATTCAGATGAAAGAATAAATTCAGAAGAACTAATATAATTGCTATAAGATAAAAACACATGGTGTATTCATATATCACACAACCAAAGACTGAACACAGCTGTTGAAGCTGGAACACTGTGTTTAAATGTGGAAAATTATATCAAGAAAGATGTGTTCAGATTACGCTTTATAGAAAGGTTTAGTTTCTGACAGTTATATATCATGAAGATGCAGATTTTAGTTAAAAACTTTTATTTATGGATTTAGAAGTAAAATAATGAGACTAAACAAACAGGAAATAATTCCTTACACACTGTAAACTTTTTAAATGTTTGACTACCTAAGTTTACAATGGAAGTATCAGTTTCATTGTTAAGATTGACATACGTACAAACATAATTGAACATTCTTCATAGAATTAAAACCAGTTAGATGTTCTAGTAGCAAATAAGGCTCTACAACTCTGCTATTTAATCTTTTAAGCTAATCCTTATTAAAGTTAATACCATGCAGAATTTATCTTTAGAATGAGATTTACTTTTACTTACGTTTACATTCAGGAGGTTTGCTTGTCCAATTTCCACCCAATTCACAGATACTGAATTGATCACCTACCAATATGTGTCCTTTCTTGCAACTATAACTAGCTGTGTCCCCATGTTTATGTCCAGTTATATCCAAATTACCATTGGTTGGAGGTTTAATAAAGGGACAGAAGTTGACTGAGAAAACAGATAACAAGTTTACTAATGGTATACAAAAAAGAATCTTTAAGCTTCATTGAATTATAAAAATAAAATAAAAACGTTGGTTATTACTTTCATGTCATGAATTATTGATATGTGTTGTCAAAAAAAATGTTAGTGCTTATTAATAGATCATAAGTACTAACCACTAGTAGTTAAAAATATATACAGTCTAGCAATGAAAGATAAAAAAAATCTATAAACTTTATTCTATTCAAAATAATACAGCTCCAGTCTGTAACTAATAAAACTCTGAAAACAAAGATGTAGATGATTAACATCTAAACTATGAATGTTTAAATTCTAATCTGAGAGTTACTTCTGACCTGACAGTTACTTTACCAAAAGATGATTTCTTCTATCACAGCTATTAACCTATCTTATCTTTAGGTGGTAGCAGTGAAGATACATTTCATCAAATGAAATTAGTTGAAGATCTTAAATATGCATTGACACTGAATTAATACTTTTCTATTTCAAATTACTTATGGAAACTGTCTCATTGTTCCACAATAATACAGAATTAAATATTAAAAGGAACAATTAGAGAGATCTGACAATTCATTTAATTTCTAAAAAAAAAAATGAAGGTAATTTTTCAGAATGATGTTATTTGTCCTCCATAAAAACAAATATTGTTGCAAACCTGAGTTTGTATTAATTCTTTAACTATTGCAATCAGATAATCCAACAGTGAAACACTGAGTACAATATGTGCTTTCATCTTTTTCAAAAATATGCATTTTAAAGTCAGCAACCTGTGGAGATACAATTTCATTTGCTTGATATTTGTGCCACAGAAAAAAGAAGCTCTTTCAGAACCAGCCAGTTGCAACACATAATGACCTTGAAACTTACAATAGCTCTGTAGCTATACTTTGTCATTATTGATAGAGCAAATCAGTAAATTGTGTGTAACAATAACAGTATGAACACAAAAAATGTTGGAGCAGTATTAATATAAAACTTTATCTAAATAAGGTAAAAACTTGTAAACCTAGAAAAACTAAGAGAAAAACTAATTTTTTTTTATGAATGATGGAGGTATGTGGCATTAACTCATGAGAGTCCTTTACAATAAGACATTTCTTTGGACAAATAGATGATTTTTCTTATTATTAGTAAGTGGTTTTTCCATAAAATATTTCAATGACATCAATACAAAGCTCTAAATAGAAAGGTAAACCAATTCATGGGCGTTTTTATTCTTTCAACAGTTGCAACTAATTCTGCATGTTATTTCTTTTAAGAAAATTACATTATTAATATTTTCACTTATTAACCAGAAAAAAAAAAGATTGATTTATTTTACTACATGAATTTAAAGTTTTTAAGCTCCAAATAATTTTCTGTCTGGAGAACTGTTAATGGGTGAGCTACATGCATGTTAAAGTAAAAAATGTTAAAAAACTTCATAGCCACAAATCATAAAAGGAATAATCACAAAATATTTCATGTTCCTCAATATACGAATATGTTTATGAGAATAGACATTTTTGTTTCTTATAGTCTCACAGTTCATTCCTAGGAAAAATTATGCACTCAGTGTAATTAATGACAGTAAGTTAGAAAGATACAATGGTTCATTCATCATGAACAAAGACTGTGTGGAAAATGTGGTTTATAGTAATAATTCAAACACAGTAGGAATGTTTAGTGTCAAAAGGAAGAATAATGTACTGAATTATACAGACACTCTAATTCATCTTTTGTCATTTCTAATAATTACTTTCTCCTAGATGAAAATGATTCAGGTTTACTTACACAAGCATTGTGGTTCTTCACCACTCCACTGGCCATCACTAGCACATACTCTGGTTTGATTTCCCATTAGGGTATAATTTTGGTCACACGAGTACACAGCAGTTGCATTAAAAGTAGTACGTGACTCAAGAAGATTCACATTTCCATTTTTAATATTCGGAAGGGGCCCACAGTTGACATCTGACATTAAAAGAATATTTCAACAAGGTTATGTATATGTTCTAAACATCATATAAATGTATAATAAAGAGCTATGGACTTATTACTTTATTTCACAGAGATATATATTAATTAATTGTAGAGAAGACAAAAATAAAACTACATAATAGTCAAAATGAATTACTTAAGTTGTTTTAATAACTGTTTTTTTGTTTGGAACTAAGCACAAAGCTACACAATGGACTATCTGTGCTCTGCCCAACACAGGTATTGAAACCAAGTTTCTAGCAGTGTGAGTCTACAAACATACTGTTGTGCCACTGGGGTTCTGTTTTAATAATTAACATGATAATTTTGAGTTTTGCTATAAGCAGGTATCTTGATCCAATAAGAAGTTAAAATTAACTGTACTTAAAATTGACTTTGCTATTCATTTAAAAAAAATAATTTTTTGTCATTTAGTAATTTCTATAACTCAGGAGGGTTTAAGATAAAAAGCTATATATCTAGTACTACACTATCTCAATTTATTAATCTTAAACTGCAATTACTCCTAAAACCTACATTTGCAAGTAGGAGCTGAGCTAGTCCAGAAACCATCTGATCCACAAATTCTTCTTCTTTCTCCCATCACCATGTGTCCAACTGGACACTGGTATGTCACAAACTTTCCAATGCTGTAATCATTCTCACTTATAGTTGTATTTTCCTCTATGTCTGGACTTCCACAATTTGAAGGTTCTGCAAGAGTAAGCAATAAATTCATGAAGCCTCAGAAGCTTAAGCTGCTTCATAAAACTATATTTCAAACTTTACAAATCTCATCATTCAATGGATCCTGCTAATGACGTAACTTTCTCCAAAAGAAATTGCAGAGTTGATTACTGCAGTTTAGCTAATCTTCAAACTGTTAATAAACTTAAAGTAAGCCAAATTAGAACTGGAAGCTAGTTAACATCATGCTGAAGATTTCAGAACATAATTTGTTGTTTTCTTCTTGTAATTTAGGTATATGTACTTTAACTGTAAAAGATTCTTGGTGGCAGTATAAATATGGAGATCAGAGTAACGATGTTATATTAGGACAACATGTGTGAAGTGATTGATGTCATCACTTAATTTTTCTAAGGAAGACGAAGTTTGATGTAGTGAACTCTACTTTTATTTTGTTATTGTTGCTATTCTTTATTATTCCTCCTAACATTAAATTAACTCCTAATTTTTTATATTAAAGTGCTAATTCACCTTCTTATGTTAATTCTGAGTATGTATGCATGTATTATGAAACTGACACATACTTCCCTTAATGTGTTTTTCTTAAATGCTTTAATTGAAGTTAATAACAATGAGATTTATGTTGTATTGTTTACTAACATTTGTACATTTGTTTTTATTAAGTGGTGAAATTTGTAGTTGTTTGAAAGTTTTACTTTGGATTTCCATTACATTTTAATGATTTTTTTTATTTAACCCTGGTTGTAGTAATGTTTAATTATTACAGAGTATTTTAAAGTTAATGACAGATGTTATGCTGTGGTATCTTAAAACAATGATATTTTACATTGTTATTTTATTTACATGTACTTTGCATTAATCAAAAATTAACCAACACATTTATTTTATGTCATGTAGCTATGGATAACATTTTCAGGTTACAAATATTTTTAGAATAAATCTTTCGGTATAATTATTTAGTTTCTTAAATGCCTATGGAAAAGACAATTAAATAAAGATCATGAGAGCTGGACAGTAAGAAACACCATATTATTAGGCATATGGTACTTACTCAATGATTTTTGCAATTTTTCTGTTAATATGCTTTTTAAATTTTCTAATGAAAAATAAAACAATCACAGTAATAATAGAAGAATTTATTAATATTCTTAGGATACAAAAATCAAAACTTACCGTACTGGCATATCCAAGATAAATAATTAAGGCCACAAGTTACATCATTCCATAGCCATTTCCTCTCTCCATCTAATACCACACAATTCTGTTGACTATTATAGTTGTTAGGCTGGTCAGAAGCCCATAAATATTCTACCACATGATCATCTTTGAATGAAAATATAAATAAGAAAGTTGTTTACCAAGTTATGTTTAAACTATGAAAGCATTGATATAAATACTACAGTAAGTTGTCATAAGTATTAGTTTGTTGTTAATAGTAAAGTTACCCAATAGGCTATCTGTGCTTTGCCCAAAATGGGTATTGAAACCAGACTTTTAGTATTGTAAGCCTTCATTCTTACTGCTAATCTAAAAGGAGCATAAATACTGAAAGCACATAAATAATCATTATAAGGGCCTGTCCCAACTGAAGATTCCTATGGATCCAATAGTACCCTGCTGTGTAGGAGTTATTAAGATAATCAGCTACTACAGAATAAAAGTAGCTCATAAGCCTTCAGTAAGAAATAATTATTAGATTTTGGAGCAGCATTGATGGCATGTGTCTAAAATCTTTCAACTTGTCACTCATACCAAACTCCAAAGAAATCTGTTGAAGAAAAAGGATAAAACATTTATTGTGTTTATGTTAAATATCAACCTGGCTACCCAAAATTAATCAGTTCCTGGTACATGTAAACTCTGAAATCTAATGTAAAATAAAACTGCACATCTTGGATTAAATCAATTCCCAGGATTTTAATAACAGTTCAGTTAAATTTATAGGTCACTACATGTGCTATATAGGGATCTACATACTGCTGAA
Source organism: Tachypleus tridentatus (assembly GCF_004210375.1). Taxonomy (NCBI): domain Eukaryota; kingdom Metazoa; phylum Arthropoda; class Merostomata; order Xiphosura; family Limulidae; genus Tachypleus; species Tachypleus tridentatus. The sequence goes on from NC_134834.1 coordinate 141,000,551, forward strand.
TTTCTTGTGCAGGTTGCAGCCTATAAGCCTCTAATCAAAGTGATGAATATAAGGTCTTTGGTTTATGGGTTAAAACTATAATAAAGAACAACATAAAAATATACTGAGAGGCGACAAGCCCCTCTGCTCATTATTTACTTTAGATAAAGAGGATAAAGGATTTGATAGTAGCCTGGAAAAAATTTCAAATTGTGTTATTCCAGCTGTGAAAATCATGGGTAAAATACCATGATATGTGTTCTCTTTAGCTACTTTAGACACGATAAACTATAATGGTTAAAGGAGTCATGAATACTTTACTATATTGCAACATTCTAGAAAAGCTGTATTGGCTGCATTAATGAAGCTCTATTTCAAATTAGTAAGACAATGCTCCTAACAGCAACTTAAAATTCCATGTCATACCATGTGCCATGTTTTAGAAAAGATCTTAGATAAATAAAGGCCAGAATTTGCTATAGCAAACCTAAAGTCCCAACCTTTATCTAGTTAATCTTTTTTGAAAAGTTTCAGAACAAAACTCCTTAAACAGATTGGAGAATTTTATTTAAATTGAATTTTGCTTGTAAAAAGAGTGATAATTTATTCCAACAAATGTAAAAAGTGTTAACAATAAAAACAGACTATGATTAAAATAAAAGATAGGGCTTCTCCATTTTAAAACTAGATTTCATAAGAAAAAAAACAGATATCTCTCTTCAAGGTGTATCTGTTCAAGATTTTAATTAATATTTGAATATAGTAAATGTTGAAACCACATAATTCACAAACCAAATCCAGAAGTCTCAGTGGCTGACTAAATAAAAGTATAGTATTTTTCGTTTAGAATAATTTATAAATCTCAAATAAAAATAATTTAGGTCTTGTATATCACGTTTTTTAACAGAAGACCACATGTATATGATCCTGGAAAAAATGTACTGTATTTAAAAATATAAAACAGTCTTAAACATTTTTCAGATACCACTGATTTAACATAACCTTACAGAATACTGCCTTTTATTAATGTGATTAGTGGGAAAAAATCATTCAATTTTATTTCTCCAGAACATTTTTAAAGAAAATATTTCAAGTATGTGTTATTAAGCATGTAGTTAGGAAATTACTTGTACACTGGATATGGAAAGGTGATAAACTTACAGTACTCTCTATCTCAGACAAAGGTTACGTACTACTGTGAGTATTCAATATGAGTTATACTTGCTTGGTCCTGTATTAGTGTCATGACTCTCTAAAGCAAGATCATAGATCATATTAATTTAATTTAGTGGTTCTGAAACTTGTAAAAATTAGTTTATATTTGGGATTAATTATACAAAATTACCTCCCTTGAATATATCTAATGAAAATGCTCACTGATGCAGGTAATCTAAGAATTTTGAGGCACTGTACTAGAATATTGGTACCTCTTAACACTGTAGTTATTTATTATTATTGAATTCATCTCTTTCCTATACCTATGTTTTGCTTCTAACCTGTTTTATGTCCCTGATAACCATAAAATAGATCATGAATACAAAAACTGACCTAAGATGAGTTCAAACTTAAACTTTATTTGCAAATAAAATCTATTTAATTTCTTTAATATTGTTTATTTGATTATCCTTTGTTATCCATGTTAATTTAATTTACACCAAAAATCTCGTTCCTAAGTTTATGAGTTTAATACTAAAAATCTAAAGATCTAGTATCCTAATGAAATGTAAAATAATTATTTTTCTCTTCTTTGTATATTTTATGATTTATCTAACGGTAATTATAGTTAAATTGTTTGGTGCTTCAAAAGGAACAGCACTGTAAAACTAATTATCTTGTAACTAACAGTAGTCAAGGTTTTTAAGAGTTACTTTAGAACAGCACTGTAAAACTAATTATCTTGTAACCAACAGGAGTCTAGGTTTTAAGAGTTACTTTAGAACAGCACTGTAAAATAATTATCTGGTAACCAACAGTAGTCAAGGTTTTTAAAAGTTACTTTAGAACAGCACTGTAAAACTAATTATCTGGTAACCAACAGTAGTCAAGGTTTTTAAGAGTTACTTTAGACTCAAGTAAAACATTCTACTTAACGCTATTTTGAGTTAACATAAATTTTGATTTAGAATTACTACAAAATAATGTCCTTTGCCTTATTCAAGTTATTAACAAAATTATATTCATATCACATAATTATATGAATTTATTATGACTTTCACCAAGAGAAAAGCTCTAAGTTTTCTATTTTACAGTCAATGATACATAGATCACCATGTCAAATAAATATGTTGCAGAATTTATTCCTATAAGTAAAACAGTAACAACAAAAACAAACAGAAATGATACTTAATTAATTGTAAGCCTCACCATTTACCCAACGCCAATCTTCTGATGTCAAACCTGGCTTCCGTCGTGCTCCTAACCAAACTAATTTTGATTTCAGCTGGTCTTTTAGTCTTTCCAGCTCTCCTGTCAAGAAGGAATGGGAAATATTTCCTACTTGATGAACCATTAGACCACCTTTAGATTGGCAATATTCATCAGCATCTTGAAATGCCCCACCTCGTTTGATTTGGAATTCATAGCAGGTTCTGTTAAAGGTAACAAGTTCTAGTGGCTCCAACCGATTAATACATCTTCCTGAAGAAATTTCTAATAAAGACAATTTTCAATGCAGGATTTTAAAATGCCATTTATAAACAGTTCAGTATTACTAATGCTAACTGATATCATTAAAAAAATGTTTAGTGAAAGACTAAGTTTACTGTTGCACAAAACAATAGTGTATGTTACTTCAAAATGCATAAGTGTTTCTATAAGTATTTAAAGATCCATTTTGCAGATAACAGTCTTTAAATAATAATGTAAAACATTTTATCAACCTATGATTAATTTTCAAGCAACTTTAAGCTAGTATTCAGGAATATATAATTAATGGGAAGAAAATTTTTAACAGAAGTTACAAGTTTTGCTTGTTTTTCTTTGGCATAAAAAGTACTTGCTATCAATACCATAGATTTGTTTTTATTATTTAAAAAATAAAAAAGTAAATTTAAAAGTAAAAGAGAAATGTATATAAGAAAATACATATAGCAAGTTATAGTTTAACAAAGTTGGAAATAAAAGGGCTATGGTCTGCAACAAAACTAGAAATAACTAGAGTACATGATGCATAATATAGCTTTGGTCAATATGTAGTTGTGCAAAGACATCTTCCTCCCTCTTATTATTGCACAAAGATGACAACCAAATAGAAATAGCAGGTTTTACCTGAAAAAACTTAGTGTCCTGCTCATCCCATGTCAGGCTAATTGGCATGAAATATGTTTTCATGACAAGGTTGAAATCAAAATAAGACAAAGATGTCGTGTTGCAAGTGGAAGCCAATTCATTTGTAGGATCAGAAAGCTCACTTACTTTCATTATTACATGGTCAAGGCTCCAGAAAAAATGTAAAGAGACAGATCTCAGAAAGAACACCAGTCTTTAGTTTCCGAATATTCAAAAGAAGTAGATGAGGACTGACGTAAAGCAATCACAAGGTCTTTAAAAAGCTTAGTAGGTCAGCATAATTGAACAATTACTGTATTGTATACTTCCTGTATGACCCAGAGCAAATAAAATCGCATAGAATGCAGCAGTGGACATAGAGCTGCAACAAACCAAGGTAGAGTCCAAAGTGTTACCTGATTTCAAGTTATCCCTCAAAATGGGAATGAAAGGATGGCTTATCTTTGTCTTGAAAAAGTAGATACTTCCAGTAGCCCCTGAAATCAGTCACAAATCTATTTCTGACCAACTGTATTAAGTTTCAACTAACTTATTCACCTAGTAACTTTTTACAACTCCAGCTGTGTGAAGTTTTTCAACTGATTTGTTATCTTGTGGTTGTTGAGGAAGATATGCCAAAAGATAGTTTGATTCTGTTCTAAAAAATGAAAACCAGTCAACAGTGTAGAGACAGTGGGAGTGTTAAGGAAGAAATATAAATAATGTTACTATAATATGCATATGATATCACAAGACCAATAAGGAATGAAAAGTAGTTGGTTATTGCATGTCAAAAGTGTACATGTCTGTACAAAAGAGGGATGTTTTACTCAATAAGTAAATTTAGCATCAAGTTTCCAGGAACTATAGCATTACACTAGATAAAATTCATACATGTGAAACTGATGAACAACATAACCAAATATTAAACAGCATCAAAAGATTTTTATTTCAATGTGAATGTAATAAAAAAATTAGAACACCCAAATATTAGATGTATTAAAGTTCTCAATTATTCATAGACAGACATGATGCCTTGCTTAAAATAAGTTTTTTTCTTAAAAATAAGAAAAACAATTTTGTAATTGTCATGAATAAAAAGAGGTTTGTTTAAATTTCCATGATACATTTGTAATTTTCTGTCATTAACTATGAAACTGGTGTTGGAAAACATGGTCTCAACTGTTAGAGAAGATGTACTGCAGGACAAGATTTCTGTTGCAGAACCTGCAAGCGGTGAATTACAACATTTTTACAAGTACAGCAAGTTATTTCCTTGTTCTTCTGGAGAAGGAGTATAAGTCAAGTAAGACTATATTTCAAGTGTGAATTGTGTTTCTACATTATCTTTGTTACAGCTGTTAACTCTGCTAATATTTCTATTTTCTTCCTACAGCATCAGACTGAATACTATCAGAACTGCTACATATGAAGCTGTTGTTACTGTGATTGTGCAGTCTTCAGCAGGCTAATTCTTTTAAGATGGAAGAATGGTTTTTGCTTTTTTCTTAATAACCTAGTTATCATGTCTGTCTTTTCTTTTAGGGAATGGATAAAATATCACAAACTAAAGCAAGTTTTACTTAATCATCTAGAGGGAAGTGGTTGTTAAGCCCAGAAATTTTTTTCTCAGAGCTTTAATGCCCTCACTATATGGATACACACTACAATCATTTTGAATGTCTAATCTTATGAGGGTAATGTATAACAGTGTGGAAGCTACGCTGCTTATGAGGTAACTAAACTGAGGTGACAAAATTTTTGAAATTTACACACTTGTGTTGTGTGTTTCATGTCAAAGATAGGGAAGTATAAATTACCAGACCTAATTCACTTCATAACACTGTTCACTTCCCTATTTGGGTGCAGTATACTTTGAAGCATTGCACAAGGAGTTCCAGAAAGTAGATATTTCTTGCTGTAAGCCACATCTTCTTGTAATCTGTAATATGTTCGCTTGATGGTCTTCAGTTAGAGTTTGCTCAACAGGTTCTTCCAGCTTGCAGGAACATCATCATCAAGATGCAGAGCTTCACTTATACTTTCAATTACATCCAGATATTTAGTCATTATGCTTTCTTCTTCTTTTCTCCTTTGTTTGTTTTGAAAGTTGAAAAAGCACTATATAATCATTTTGATTCTGAACTTCTTCCCACAACACATGCTCTTTATAATAAAGAGCCTGAAGAAACTCTTTGCAATTTTTTTTCAAAGGTTCCTTCAGGTCTGTGTGTGTGTTTTCTTATAGCAAAGCCACATCAGATTATCTGCTAAGACTGGTGAGAGGAATCAAACCCCTGATTTTAGCAATGTAAATCTGTAGACTTACCGTTGTACTAGTGGTGAACCCTTCAAGTCTGATATTTTTGATATGCCATCATTTATAAGCACAGAGTACAATGCATGTGAACTGCAGAGGCTCCTCTACAACTTCATAATTCTACTTGTTTTCTTTACTGCTGCTGCTCTATCATGAATGGCATAAAGCTGCTTGTCCTTTAAAAAGAAATGTTGATGAAACATTTTGCCAATTCTATTCTCAAATGACCTGCTGTGCCTTCACAGTCTGGAGGGGATGAATTTACTGATGGTAAACCAATACAAGAGCACCAATCATCGCTGAAGAAACAAACACATAGACCTAAATAATTTGTACCAGTATATTTGTTATTCTTCCCCTTCAAATAACGTTTCAATTCTTGAATAGCAGCCAATGTTATTTTTTGATATACTTTGTAGAATATATTTTTCCTCAGTATATTTTCTGAAGGAAGCTGTAATAATTGAAAATTCTTTACAAAGAAATAACTGAATGATAGCTTTTAAATTTTCACAAAGAGATTCATGTCAAGAACAAACCATATAGAGAAATTTTGAAATAACTTCTCTGTGGTTTTCACTACAGCAAATCTAGGTCTATATTTATTGAAATCAGCACTTGTAAGTTTGTGGAAAAAGTAAAATAACCCTAAATAAATATTAGTGATTTCTTTTGTCTTAAATTATGCTTTGTCTATTTAGGCAGGCTATCCAGTACAACAACAGCTTGTGGATCACACTACAACATACATATGCACAGGGGTTTAACCATTTTATGTGATTGTTAATAAATATGTGTATCCTTATACACTAGTATAATAATATTAACTTAAAAGTGCATTACATCAAAATAATTTTGATATTGAAAAAAATTAAAACTAAAAGAACATTAAAAAACACAGATTTCACTGATGCATCATTAAAACAAGAAACAAGCATTCAAACATGATTATCATTTGTATTATAAGCTTATGTATTCATTATCAGAAGTTTAGTTATTATACACTTCTGATTTAAACTATGGCTGATTTGTTATAAAACATATGACATACATATTGTAATTGCTTTGATACATGCCTATATCATCCTGTGGAGTTAGAGCTACATGTGCTCCAGCTAGGCCTAGTACATTTATATTAAAATAGACTTTACAAATGTCGTAAACCATTTAGAGAGCCATAATGTTGGGTCTAGATGTAGAATAAGGCAGTAGACCCACTAGATATATTATCCCTACCATTAGTAACATAGGCAAACAAAATTAAAATCAACAGGCCTTAGTCCAGAATCTACTGAACTAATCTGTGACATGCTAGCAGAAGTGATCTTTATGTTAAGCACATTTTTCAAATGTTCATTCAAGGAAGCGTTTTTTGTAGTGATAACAACTGTATCATTCAGATAAGACAATGTTACTGCCATCATCCTCTTCATCATGTTGTATAGCATTTTTGAAGCACACATCATGGAAAACTCTGTACATGAAGAAAAGTATTGGAATTTTTCTGCAGATGTATTGTAATTACTGGTGATGCTGCTGGTGCCAAACCTCAGAAGCACAAATCTGTTTGCAATATCCACATGTATTGGCCTTTGTGCTGAGTTTTCCTATAGTAAAGTTGTCCAAAATAGTTCCAGTACTCTGCCTTGAAAATGCTGTGAGAACCACACCTAGGTTTGCTTAATCAGATAAAGAATTAATTACATTGACTTTCTACTTCTTTAACTGGCAATTCAATTTTTGTATACACTATATTCAGCAAAAATTTTTATCTTACTTGTTTGATTACATGACAATGACAGGAAGTAGGTGAAGTTGGCAGCAACTGAAGCATTCTCAAAGCAAAAAAGTAGTTCTATTAGACAATTGTTATAACTGTTTTATCACAGTGGTTATTAAATATGTCATTAGTGGTGTTTCACGACAATTTATTATTATTATTTTGTGTCTCTGTTTCATAAACTAATAGAGCAATTGACTTTTTTAACAGAAATTTTGACACAGTTGAACTTGCATCAATTTTTATTGCACTTTAACAACTTGTTTCTGGGGGCTAACTTCCATTCAAAAGAATCTAAGGTCTTGATATTTTTCCATTAAAGATCACATATGGGTTAGTAACAAACCAAGCTGGGAAGGCTAATCATCAGATTCAGTGCTGTCAAATATTCTCAAACCCAACTAAAACAACAGCTGGATAACAAAGCTAAAAGTAAGAAAAGCAAAGAATTAATTAGCAAAAAGCAAAGCCTACTCTGGTAAAAAAAAAAAATAAATTTAATATTGTCGAACAGTGTTCCTGCAAATACTTGTATAATTTTACAACAATCCAAAAACACATTAAAATGATTTATTAGCAAGCACAGATTGTTTAGCTTATGTTTTTGTTCACAGTATTTCTCTCCATTATCAGAATTTAAAACCAAAAACATTAATTCCATTTCATAAATGTGTGATTATACACACATAGTCTGTTGTACAAATTTTAGTTTTATATGTATATAGAAGCATATTATGTTTATATAATAGCAAAATGACTAACAATCATTTTTAATTACAACCAAAATTTATTATGTAGAGAAATTTCAACATGTTTCAACAGAACAATGATCTGTCTTCTTAAGTTATTGTTCAAACATGTAATATGTCCTTTATATAAAATCACATTAAGTATTCTTATAAAGCATTGTTGATCAATTTACTGTTAAATGTTACATTTCAAAATTCTTGTATCTGTATGTATACAGTTTGCAATAACTAGGACACTAATAATATCAATACTGTATTACAGTTCAAACTGATATAAGATCATTTTCAAAAGACTAAAACATATTGCAGTAAATAGAGGTTGTTATAAGCATCATAACTAAAGAATGTACACAATAATATTCTACTATTCCCATTGTTGAAGAATGCAACATAGTGACATTTCAATTAATACGAAGACGTGCTTGATAAATGCAATTTATTGAAATAAAGACACATTGTTAGGTGAGATGTTGTAACAGTGATAAAATCGTTTTTAGCACACAGCAAAGAGAATTTCAAACTTTTGAAGTTTAGTAATGTTTATATGGGTCTGCTTACAAACTATGTTTATACAGATGTGGAAATCTCTGTGCCAAGGCATTTGATGATGCACAAGATCCAAATATTTTCAGTACCAAATCCCTGACCAAAGTGTAAAGAAGAGACTCATAGCCCAGTTAAACAGATTCTAAGTGCATGGTAGATATCACTGTAAATGGCTAGGCAATCTATATATATTTAAGTCTTGCAACATGTTGAGATGCCTACTCTTGAGAAAGGCTTCTTTGATTGATGCTCTTTGTAAAGTAAGTTAATACATGGTGGATCATCATTTGTAGAAACTGCACTATGTGATGGAGAGAACTCTATTTGATTTCTCAAATCAAACAAGATAGGCATTAATCATCCTTCTCAGAATTTTACAAAACAAGTTAGCCAACATAGTAGTTATATAATTTGGTGGAATCTTGATACCATTCCCAGGCTTCTATAAAGAGGAATGACAACAGCCTGATACCATACACTAAAACTCTTCCTTCTGCCAAATTAACTTAAATAAGAACCAGGAGATCAAAAAAGGTAGGATAGATCTAGATGGTACAATATCTCATAATTGATGTTGTCCATTCTAACTGAGGCAACACACTAAATCCATTATTAAAATATGAACCACTCATAAATGAAATTCTGCTTATAAAATTTCTGAGACTTGAATATAGATAAAAATATACATGCACAGTTACATAACAAAGTAATAAATAACAAACATTACCTTCAGTAGTAAATACCATCACTTCACATAGCGATAATGATCCTTCAATACCCACCATCTGAATAAAAACATAACGGCCTTTAACGGGGTAGGCACAGGGAAAGTCTCTGGTTACTCCATCCTCTATGTATAGAAATAAAAATCAGTTATTACAAAGAGTACTGATGGAAGATTTTTTAAGTTTTTATCAAGTAAAATTCCTGTACAAAGCATAAAACAAATATCAGGGTATGATAATTCCAACATAATAAAGAGAAAGATAATGAAATAACATTACATTCATCCAGCTTACCAGGTTTTCATCACCTCAAGGTTACACATAGTATACACTTACCTGATTCTATAACAGTTGCTAGCGTGAAGAAAGAAAAGTTTAATGATTTATCACAGATGAAATGAAAAAGATAAGACATGGTGTTAAACCTGAAGTAAAAATAAAACACTAACTTAACATGAAAATAAAGGAATGGATGAGCAAGTAATGGTAGTAGATTATTGTTTGTGAAATACAGTAATAGTAAAGTGAGGCAACAAAAATCACGCAATCACCAGGCTGGATGGTGTTGGAAACAAAGACAAGACCTCTGTATAATGTTGTAATTTCTTCAAAGTTGAAAGCAATTTGCACTTTCTAGACATGAAAAAATATTCTTCTTTGAAAGTATCAAACTGCATTCAAAATACACTCAGGCTAAACTAAGCATATACTCACCTCTCCACAGAACCAAAAGCTATTACCTGCACCACCACCAAAAACAGTTTTGTACATGCACAAAGTATTGAATGAAATTCCCACCCCTGTATCATGTATTGACATGTGTGTATATATATATATACACACACATATATATATATATAAACTGACCTAGTTTATGATTAAACAGTATTAGAATAAGAGTATAGTATATGTAGTACTATTAATTAATTTTGTATTCAGTGGGTTATTTACGTATGGGCTAGAATGGGCTCAGCCTCAGGGCCCATGGTCTTAATGGGAGCCCATAGATAATTTTATTCTATGTAAAATTACATGGGATGGAGGGCTCACAAAACTTATTAGCCCATGGACCACAGAACTTTAAATCCACCATTGTTTGTATTTATGTATTCTCAAGACAGCTGGTACAGGTATTAGTACTTTAATTAAACTAAAGTACAAACACCTGTAGCAGTCATCTTGAGAATACATTTTTACTTTGAGTGGGTTTCTCGTTATCACGAACTGTTTGTATTTGTAATAAACGATGATGTGAGTATCAAATGTTTTGTACAATCCATTGATGTTGAGGCTACAGAGACTTCTAGATGACCTAAGTAATAGACTTATAAATAATAGTGACAAGAAAAAGGAAAGTCACATGACATAGAAGATCAGTCAGAGAAAAGTTAAACATAAAGTTAAAAGTTGTGGGAGTGAAAGACTTAATGAAATTGATAAAAAGAATAAGTTTTTTCATCAGTGGGTGTTCTAAAGTAATTGATATAACGTAAATGGACTTTGACAAAAGGCATATGATTATTGGGTGTATAAAAAAAGCAGACAATTATTTGAACTTAAAGTAAATTGCTGTAACTCAATTCTAAAGCAACTGAATTAGCCTAAATGGACTTTTGACAAGGGAAATAGGACTGTATAGTGTTTAATATATAACTAGGATCTTCATAGTGTAGATTTTATATATATATATATATATATGTTTAACTTATTTTAAATATACATGTCATTTTAAAAGAAGTGGAGTACATGCTGTTTATTTGTTATCAACTTTATTGCCAATGAGTCATGTACATCTATTCTAGAAGGATCCTTAGCCCAACACACCTATATACACAACTAATATATATAATAAAAAAGTTTTTGACACTTACAAATGAACTTTTCAAACTGAGTCAGAAACTTCAATATGGATTTAGAGAGTTTGAATCGTTAAGCCAAATAAGATGACTCCTAAAGCAAAACAGAAACTGCAGCCAAGACACAGAAGGTATCCTTCACATAAATGCATTCAGAACATGATCAAAAATGTACATGGCTATAGCCAAACCAAAGGGAAGCACCTACAAAATTTCACCATTACCGTAAAACCAGAAGACATAATTCATGATCAACAAATTAGAATGTAAAGAAATGCATCTCAAACTTTTAGCCCTTGTTGTTCAAGCCCAAAGACGAACATTCATCTTAAACTGAGAAAAGCATCAATCTTGAACTAAGGGATGACAAGAAATTGGTTGCAGGACAATAGAACAATAATAAGTTGCAAATATAAAATAAATGTTAAATAAGTATAAAACTGTGCTATAGAAATTAAACATGTGAAACACATACAAATAATAAACACACACACACAAATAAACTGATCCATTACTTACAATATAATTAACAGTTTAAAGACAAAATACATGAAATGAAAATACACATGAAGCACAACTAGTACTATGAAAAGGTAGAACAGAAATAACAACTAGTAGTAATTAAAGCCAGAAATATCAGTAACTACCTAGTATATTGTAATACTAAACATGATTAAAAATGTAGTTACAGTGTAATATTGTATAGTTTATTTAAGCTATTTAGAGAAAACTTGATAACACCTACAACCCTAAGCATTACACCATTAAAATAGTGATGGTAGTAGCTCCTCAAATCTTCATGGGTTCTCTGGTGGTCATTGCATTTGTGACCTTAGAAGCAAGGATATTACAGCTCACCTTTCTTGCTGGGTGAAACTGCTTAGACTTCTTGGTGGTTTTGAAGTTGTCCTTCCACTGTTTTTTTTTCATATTTTTTCCACCTGCAGCTCACTCATACTGATCAGTGTCTGATCTTTACTCTCATTCTAAAGGTTATATTATCCAAAAGATGGGGACTGAAGTTGAGAGAATTGTAAACTTCTTGAAGAACATTTACAGAGTCTATCATTTCTTTATAACTTCAAAGAAAGAGCCACATCATAAATGGAAATCGCATGCCCCTGCATAGGAATGAGTCTTCAAATCAGAAAACATTAAAACTCACTGGCTGCCAATATGTGTCAAAGAGATTTAAATTTGTCTTCAAAGAAAAGGCAATCAAATCAAGTTAAACTCCCAAGCAGGTATTCATATATAATGGGCTCCAGAGAGTTCATACAAGATTAAAACAATGCTCAAAACCATCAGCTACCTAAAGAATAGGTTCACATTTTTGCAAAAAAAACATTGCCATCAACATCTTGGATGATACTCTATTCACTGCACAGAAGTAAGGAAAAAACTCATTCAAACAGGCTACATCTTTGGTCATAGACAAAGGTATCACTGAAAATATTCAAGTGAATGAAACTCATGTCACTAAAATTTTAAGGCAAAGTATAGAGAACTGGAGAAAATGCACTGATGTTGGAACAATTTAGAGCTTGCTTGGTTGTTTGGCATTTATTGGCACTAGAAATACTTGGTTATTAAGTTCAGGTTTTCTTTAGGTAGTGCACAGATAATGCTTAAATCTTAGATCATTTGAGTGGGTATTATAGAACAGATAAATTTGATTTGTTTTATGCAGCAGTAATAAGTAAGATCATAGGCTCCAAAGTTTGTTTGCTTCTGTAGAATTTGTCATTCTAATTATTAGGTAGTGTTTTAAATTTTGTATTGAGTTCCTTGTACCTCCAGTCAAATGAGTCCTCTTTGCTCTAAAACCCAATAGTATTTCAAGCAATACATATTATTTTTATAAAAGTATGTTTTGTATTAAAATGCAAAATTATGATTTAAAAGAATGAATAACATTTAATTATATCTGATTGTCTTGAATAGTTGTTCCAAACTATATCATATTATTTTGGCAGCACATAATTTTACTTCAAAGTTTTCTGCATTGTAATGAATGATAAGATATCTTACTCTCTATCTGTCTGTCTTGCTCTCTCCAACATATTTTATTGTAGATTACCAAATACAGTAGATGTTTGTTTGTAATATTTTTGTTCTCTCTATATCATATAATTTTCAGTCATAACACTTGAGATTGCCTTTTTTTCATCTGCACAGTTGGTTGACTTGATTAATAAATTTCATTCATCAATAATTTAATGTTCATCCTCACAACATTTTCCTTTCATGTTGTACGTGCATGTTTATTTCTTTTTTTGGAAAATGACAATGACTTTGTTCACGAAATATAATTTTCAATTGGGAAATACTGAACTTCTGTAAGCATCTCTAAAATGAGGAATCACTTTAAAGAAAAACATAAAATTCAATTTCATACAATTAATTAGATCTGCACAATATTTAAATCTGAAGTCAGAACTTTTCCACCAAGTACTATTATTCTGCTCTACTCTGTTATTTAGAACATAAGAGTACGTTCTAAAGTTTTCCAAAACAAAGAGGTTGTCTCTTAGATAAGTTTGATGAAAAAAAATAATGTTCCAGAATACACTTTCTATCAGTTGTTTTACCCAGACTGTGATTAAACATCAACTTTGTTTAAGGAAACAAATTAGCCAACATAAAATACATGTTAAGCGAGACTACACGCCAGTTTAGTCAGTAAGACAAAATCTGTAACACACAAAAAAAGAAAACAAAAAATTTTGACACCTCAGATGCTGAAGTAAAATATTTGACTTTATACTTGAGAGGGAGAACATGCCAACTATTAAGAAACCTGATGTTTATCTCTAGATTCTCTTGCTCAATACCATAGATGGCTCTATTGTGCACACACCATATAGTCCTACTATTAGCATATAGTGGATAATCTAATACATAGAGGATGGTACTACTCTCATTAGATTTGGATACGGCTTTAGAGCTCAGAAATATTTTAAAGCTGATAATAAACTGACAACAAATAATACCAAACAAAGGCGATTTTTTAAACGTAGTTTCAGGTTATCAGAGCTTGTAATAAAAAATTTTCACTAGATAATGATTTTATATCTTACTTTGATACCATAAACCTATTCCCTCAAGCCACCAGTTACTAGGTGAATACAAGACCTCGAAAAGAGAATCAACATGAATCAGGGAAACCTAATAGAATTGTAACAACTAATTATATTGATTTGGTTTGAATACAAAGATTCGTACTTCCATCAATGGAAAATCCATTATCAGGTACTTTGGCAACTTTTTCCTTACATGTGAAAGTCACTTTCTTTTATATGTCTGCAATATGGCTTGGGTATGTAGATGTCACGAACAAACAAAATTCCTTCAACACATAAAAAACCTACAAAAAGACACACAATTCACAGTTGAAAACGAAAATAACAACGCGATATATTTTTAAACATTAACATCACGAGCCCCCCAAAACTTCACCACAAAACGACATAAAGAAAAACAACACATACAGTGAAAATAGCAAACTGGTTTTCTAATCATGTATTTTACTCTGTAAAACTTACTAAATTTACTACACTCTATATGTATCGCAGAAAACATTCAATGAAGAAGTTGCACACTTCATACTTTACTAACATTAATCGATTACCTGCTACAACAGTTTCAGAAACTAGTAACATATTTAATAAACAAAGACACATTAATAAACAAACTAAAAAAAAAAAAACCCATTCCACAAAACAAAGAAATCCTAATCACTTACACTGGCTCCATATAGAAAATGACATACCTTTATCAGAAATATGAAAAAGACTAGCACATAAACATCTTTACCACAACAACTAGATCCATTTTCACTCCTGAAATGAAAATCAAATACATGTTTAGAAAGTTATATAACGAACCCACTTCACTCTGAAGTATATACAAAATAAAGTGTTACAATTGCCCTGCCTTTTACGTAGATGAACTTACAGGGCATAACTTGAACATTCAGTTCAATGAACACTAAAAATCCCTGTTCCAAGTCAACGAACATATGAATAAAAAGAAACACAGCATTTTGAACAGAATATCATCCTACTAAAACATGAACCTGACATTTAACACATAAAAATCGGAGAAACCCGATTAATAAAATCAAACAATTAACGAATACAGGGGGAAAGCTTGTACATGTCTGATTGTTATTTCCCTAGATATTCCTAATCTTATGCAAATAGTTCGCATAACATTTCACATTCATTCACTTTTTGTTTGTTTATCTGTTCAACCATAAATAAATAATTTATTTCACACAGATTGATATAAGAATTCTTTGTTGTTGTTTATTCAAGTCAAGCCCAAAGCTACCAATGGCCTATATGTGCTCTGCTCACCAAGGGTATCGAAACCCAGTTTCTAGCTGTGTAAGTCGGCAGACATACCGCTTTGCCACTGGGAGTTCATGCATAAGTAACCACTATCGAATCTAAATTTTAAATAAATTATTAAATTACTGAATGTTGATTTAAATACCAAATATTTCTCTACCATTGACACTTGTGTACTTGGGAATGATCGGACCAGTGAGCAAAACGTTGTACATGTTTTAAAAATATTCTTCTTTACTGTAAAAACTGTAACTTCTAATAAAATAATATTATAATGAACAAGTAAAGTCAAAATGAAATTTTGAATTTAAATCATTTTCTTATCTGGAAATGTAAATGAAGCTTTGTGTTCATTATTGATAGGTTCACTGTTAATTTATACTTTCCTAAAACTGATTTATTTAAATTCAAGCAAGACTACTTTAAAAAATTAAGCATCTTTTATGTGAATGTATATTAAATATTTAAGACCACTTACAAATCATAACTCATACTTCTTCCTTAAAGCCCTGAATATGAGCACAATGATGATACACTATCTTAACTTATAAAACGTATATTATTCAGCAAATATCATATAACTAAGTCAATTTTAAATACTTTTTTTTTCAAATATTAAGTGTTTCTGTTACCAAGGTTTCCAGGATACCAAGCACAGAGCCTGTTTTCTTGTACAGTGGAGCTGTTTCCAACTCTAATTTCTAAATCACGAAGAGGATCGAGGCCTGTAGACAAATAAAAAATAGCATAAACCAGATTAATGCTTGCATCTTTCATGAACAAAGAAACAAAAGCCTTTAGCTAAATAACTTAGCATTAACTGATTGCACATATTTTCATACAAACTGAAATAAAAAATTATTCTCATTAACGTATCAGCAAACTTTCAAAAACGTTTTTTACAAAAATTTCAAAGCAGTTTAATGAACAGTTTACAAGTGTTGAGCAAGCATTAGTTTGGAAAGTATACACCAACAGTAGTAGATTTATCACACAATTATTTGAATAGTTACGCTTCAAAGAATACATCTAAAAGTAGATTCGTCCAGTATATCTTGGATTGACAGACTTTCAAATACTGGCACTCATAGTACTTGTTTTTATGTAACCTTCTTCGAGAGTTTAAACGGTAATGAATTTAAGATGCCGTCGAATTTTCTAAATCTATATAAAATTTGAAGGTTAACATCATTTCAACGGATGTAAACAAAAGGCGGATATAAATACATTTTACTCACAATATATTAAAAAAGCTTATAAAAACTTTCAAAAAAGGTCTAAAGTTAGATCGTACAATAATATTAAGATTCACCAATGGAAAGCGCTCGGGTTATGGGGTTTCTACTTCATTTTTATCAAGACTTCTTGAACGCACATGTGTTTCTAACATTGTGAAGTTTATTTACTAATAGTATCAAGTACGATAAAATTTAGTCCCAACTAAACTAAAATGTACACAATATAAAATGTTAATTTCTCTTTTTCGAATCTAGACCATACTTAAAGAATTAACTAATAGTAGGCTCAAGACAAGTGAACTTAAAGATTTGGGTATCTGCGATTAGAATTATTTTGTATTATTCTAAAACTTGAATAGTAGAATGTTGTTTGGTTGGAATTTCGCGCAAAGCTACACGAGGGCTATCTGAGCTATTCATCCCTAATTTAACAGTGTAAGACTGGGGGGAAGGCAGCTAGTCATCACCACCCACTGCCAACTCTTGGGCTACTCTTTTACTAACGAATAGTGGAATTGACCGACATTATAACGTCCCCACGGCTAAAAGAACGAGAATATTTGGTGTGACGGCAATTCGAACCCGCGACCCTCAAATTACGAGGCGAGCGCCTTAACCACCTGGACATGCCGAGCCTTAACCTGTGTCAACTTACAAAAGCGAATATTAAAGCTCAGATTGTGTTTACTTGTGTCGAGTGTATATACTGTACTGTGTTTATAAACAGTTTGGTTTATATAGAACTTGACTATATATGTAAAAACGGATCTTTTGGGTTGAGAAAATATTTTACGTAGAGGAGCTTAAGTTGTTGAATAAGTAAGGCTTCTTTAATTTTGCGTTTGTTTCTTTATTTAGTATTTGAGTGTTTTTTATGGTTATGTTGTGTTTATTTGATTTGCAGTGTTCAAAAATGTGTGAAGGTGACTTTTTATGTTCTTTGAGTCTCGTTTCCATTTTTCTGCCCCCCGCTGGTACAGCGATATGTCTCCGGATTTACAACGCTACAATCAGGGGTTCGATTCCCCTCGGTGGGCTGAGCAGATAACCTTTGTGGCTTTGCTAAAAGAAAAACACACAAACACCATTTTTCTACTTGTTTCTCCAATATAGAAGTCGTGGCAGTTATCACATTGTATTTTATAAATAATGTTGGTGTGGTGTTTGTCAATGTAGTTTTACATAGTATAGACCTCAGTTTTGTGCCTGGTTTTTGAATAAATTTGTTATTAATTGGAATGTCATATTTTGTTACTAGTTTTTGCCAAATGTTGGTTATTTTTCTGCTGATGTCGGGAATATATGGTATGCAGCAGTATATGATTTCGTGATTTTTTGATTCGTGAGATATATTTACTTTTGTTGGTTGATTTTGCTTTCTGTTTAGGTGTGTGCGTATAATGTTTTCTACGGTTTATGGAGAAAACTTATTGATGTTGATGAAGTATTGTTTTATTTTGTCTAATTCGTCGTTAATTTTATCTGATGAGCATAGTTTTATGGCTGGCTTATTTGGTTTCTTATACAACAACTTACTTAAGCCCAAAATAAACCAATACAAAGGAACACCTTTATACCTATATTAAAAATAATATAATAAAATAAATAATATAAAATTATATATTCAAACATCTAAGCACGCCCTCTACATTCCGACACTCATTTACACAACCCCTTTCAAACATGTGGTCAGCTTTCGGTCAGTTACCTCTTTCTTTCTTTGTGAGTTGGGCCTAGCCCATTAAGGCGTGCGCTTCGTAATCTGAGGGTCGCGGGTTCGCGCCCGAGTCGCGCCAAACATGCTCGCCCTCCCAGCCGTGGGGCGTTATAATGTGACGGTCAATCCCACTATTCGTTGGTAAAAGAGTAGCCCAAGAGTTGGCGGTGGGTGGTGATGACTAGCTGCCTTCCCTCTAGTCTTACACTGCTAAATTAGGGACGGCTAGCACAGATAGCCCTCGAGTTGTTTTGTGCGAAATTCCAAAACAAACAAACAAACAAACAAATCTTTGTGAATCTGACGATGACCGAAGATGGTTGGAATGTTGTTCGCTCCTCTACGTAAAATATTTTCTCAACCCAAACGAGTCGTTTTTACATATATATTTTTCTCTACAAGTGGGTTTTCTCGACATCACTGATAGAATTTCACTGTTTAAAACGTTTTGAACTCAATTTTTAATAATACGTCTTCATGGATTTGTACTCCTGATGTTTTATTATATTTAAATTTTAGTTTTGTACTATTTGTGATTTGATCTAATTGTTTGTAGTTAAGCGCATAGATACACAATGGGTTACCTATTCTATTTTCATTTGAAGACAGTTACTAAATCTGTATTTATTATTGCTGTGTTTGAAAAAGTAAAATGCTATGGTTAAGTAATCGATAAAACTGTTTTTTTTTATCATTAAGAATAACATTCCAGGTTTGAATATTTTTTAATAACTTAAATGCTTCAGATATGGCCAGTTCTTTTTCAGCATATGATTTTACGATATTATATACTAAAATAGATGTGAAAGATTTAATCAAATCATCTAATGAATTATTTGATAATTTTATAGACACAGAAATACATATTCCAATATTTAAATTTTATAAAGTCCAATATTCTTCATTCATGTGTTTATAACAGTTATATAAACAGTTGATATTCCAATGGGAGTGAACTTCTCTTCACATATGGCCAATTTGTTTTTTAATGAAAATTGTTTTAAGAAACACGTTTCAAATCCCAAGTTATATATATAGATACATACTTTTCGTTACATAATCGATCTAATTGTTATAAATAATCAGAACTTTACTCCAATCTTAACATATAGAAAGGGGTTACAAAAATTTCACTTATTTTACTGTAAAGTGCTACAAGACCCTGTATACTGTTTATTTTAAAGTTGAAATCCTTTTATTTATCTAATAACTCGCAGCAAGCAAGGTGTTGAATCAGAACTATCTTTTTCATAGCTATTGACATTTTTTATGGCAGGGAAAAAGGGAACTTTTGGAACTACGGGCAGGAAGGCAGGGATTAAGCCCACCTAGCCATCCTCCTGTGCAAGTCACTATTAAAAGTGTTGTGCTAAGTAAAAGCATATGTCTGTATGTCTGAAATTGTGTAATAGGACAAATAGTTCATGTGAATATGATGAGACGCGCATGAAATTTAAGATTTAGAATTTAAAACTAATTCGGTTAGAAAATGCCGCGATTTGCGGGTACAATTACTGCATGTTTTTTTACTACAGTTATTTCTTTAAGTTACAAAATGTTTGGCTAATTTTAATTGTGAAGAAATTAATCATGAACTTAATCGTCATTGATAAAGACATTATCGAAATGTCACCTTGGACGTTGTGCGAGTTGAACAATGAACAATAGTGGCTAAACATAGGCGGTGAAGCTGCGAAGGGTTTGTAACTCATCAGTGGATTTATTTTTGCTATAAAAAACAACACCGTATAATCCAAAATAAAATGAGGTTGTATCAAGTTGTTCTATTATCAATGTTGCTGTATGGATGGAAAACTTGGGCGCTGACTGTGATGATTCTAAAAAGCTACAAACCCTTCGTATATACTTGTATTTATCAAATCTTGAACTATGTTTCAATATTCTTTAACTGGAAACCACGAGTATTATAATACATTTTTATGCAGTGACTGAGAGTCAGATAATCCATATTGTTACAATTCGGTTGCAATTAAAAAGTTGAAAGAAGCCGGTTCGACAATGAAAATCAGTATGAAAAACAAACTGGTTAAGCAATACGGATGAAAGATGTATTTATTAGCCCAGGCAATGTTTTGAGCTACTACTTTTCCTCAGAACTAACAAATTGTGAATAGAGCTATAGACTATGTACTTTGGTAAATACGTATAACAATATATATATATACAATCTAACAATATTGCTGCGCTAAAATTGTGTTTGATTTAATGAAAAGTTAAATTAAGATAAACTAAATACAAATAAACAATGAAGTACGTATGTATATTTAAATTTTAGGACGGGGAAGCGTTCATTTAAGTAATTTAGGTAAAGAGAATGGAATATATAAATTGATTGGTTTTCAAGATGTACTGTTTTGACGATATCTAAAAAATGATGAGATTTATCTGTATTTCGGGCATCATGAAATGAAGATATGTCCCATTGTACTATGTATATCAAAAAGCCCTACTTCTAATAAGAACCAGTTGACAAAGACTAATGTGTGTGATATGCTGATAAACAGATTAAGTAGTATAATATCTGAGTGTTTCTCATTATCATAACTCATTCACGATATATACACTATCCATAATTTAACGTACCACAACACCCTCTAGTGACAATTCGTACCACTTTGATCTCATATCCTTGTAGTAAGTCAACCTGCCACCAAGGAGACATGTCCTTTCTCGTTTCAGTGCAATACTTGCTATCGTGCACAGCTGTTGCGTTTCCATCATTAGCATTTTTAGCATTTCCTTCCCTTGTGGTACTTGACTGGTGAGTGGGCTTGCCATAAGCAACATTTACAGCTAAACATTTGCAATATAAAAGAAAAAAGTTAAATAACATTAAACATGAAAACAATTACACTAATT
Organism: Tachypleus tridentatus; assembly: GCF_004210375.1. Classification (NCBI taxonomy): domain Eukaryota; kingdom Metazoa; phylum Arthropoda; class Merostomata; order Xiphosura; family Limulidae; genus Tachypleus; species Tachypleus tridentatus. Next base: position 141,021,963 of record NC_134834.1, read on the forward strand.
AAAGAACTGAAAAACTAGTGCGAATTATTTTGATAAAGTAGAATTAAAATTAAAATTTTGTTTCGTGATACTTTTATTGTTAACTCTAATTATTACCCATTGGAAAACACTGTTCTAAGTTACTATTGTACAACTCAGTAGTAATATTTTAATTTACCTCTTTTTTCCTTTTTTGAGACATTCGCATTTCCTAAGCAAAGGGTAGTGTTTAATAGCATCAAAGCAATGTTACCACATTATATACAGATTTTTGTTAAATTAAAATAGAAATATATCTTGTATTAATACAAGATATATTTATATGTAAATTTTATGAAATTTTAATTTCATAATTCAAGTTAAACATTGAAGTTTATATACCTATGCAATAGTAAAGGAAATTAATCTTATCAAGATATACAGGATAATTCACTACAAGATAAACAATTTTAAATAAATATCAGTTTGGTTTTTAATTCTAGCCGGGCAGTACCATCTAAAATAATGAAACTTATGAAGAAATTGATACAATCACTACGTATTTAATGTATAAAAGTTTGATTTTAATACCAGATAAGTAACGTTGTAAAGCACTAGAGTAAAATCATATAATCCATACGCGAAACTGATATTGCTAATAAAATTAAAATACACATACCGCAGTAAGGAAGGTCCCCACTCCATTTACCTTTGTCAGTACAAACTGAACTTGAGTCACTAAAAAGTTAAATAAACCAACATAATTTTATTCAGATATTTTTATTTTTAATAAAAACCTCCTTGACATACGAAAAAACTGATGTGAAATGGTTTTGAAATATATGATGATGTTCTTATTAAATCTCATTCTAATTTCTTTAAAATGTTTCATCCAGAGTACCGTTTTAACTTTCTTTGTCAAACAAAAGTTTAATTTATCCTTATAACAGAGAAATAAATGTAATCTTAAGCAATCACTGCTTTGGAATCTTACAGCATTTTACTTAAATACACTAGTAAAGTTCATTGGAATATTTAAGATGTTTGATTTTTAGAACAAAGCCATATGGAGCTTTCTCTTGTGTCCACCATGGAGAATCAAACGATGAATTGTAATGTTTCAAGTCTGCAGCCTTATTATCGCTGTCTCACCAGGGAACAAAATATTTAATAAGGACAGTCAGTTAATAAACTAATATATCAGTTTATAAACGTGCTTTAGTGATGAATGCCAGTCGTACGTAATCATTTAAAAAAATCAAAACTCAGAAACTGTTTGATAAACAGTACTATCAGTTTAACAATATAATAAATATAAATTATAAAAGAATTACTGCATGAAAATTATATTAAGTTGTTTCTTTTTGTTATACAACGAAGATTCTGTTGTATTTCTTCAGAGAAGACCAAATGTCATGTGAAAAGGGGTTTAATGAAATGAATAGGTTGTAGAAGAAGATATTCGCGATGAGGTTTTATCATATACTTAAAGCCAAAACAGAAAAACTGAATATATGGTACACCATTGTACTGTGTTAACACAATATGTATTTATTTGAGTCATACCATTTACATAAATACAGCATTGAAACCGAATTCTATACCCAGTGATAAATTATTCCATTTATTTCCGTTCTACTTGGTGATTCAGGTCCACATTATACTTCAAAATCTCGAAGATGTTTTTAACACTTAAAAAAGTACCCGAAAATTCCAGAAAACTAAGAACGAATTAAATTGAAGATTTTAGTGCTACCAACTTGACTGGAAGAAGTAGCACTTTATCTTGACATCTCAACAAATAGCACTTTATCTTGACATCTCAATAAGTAGGACTTTATTTTGACATCTCAGCAACAGCAGTAGAGTTACGAAATGACGGCTAAAGTCAACGTAAAAGAACTAACGTGGTGTTTGAGAAACAAACAAAGCAAAAAAACAACAACATGAAAAGTTACCTTTTATTACTTTGAAAGCACACCGGTTTTAGGGAATTTTAAAAGTGGGATACACAATAATATTATATAAAGAACAATATCATTATTGGGTATTTATTTATTGTAAAATTATGTTATTTACGTATTTTACTTGTTATTTCTGACACCAGGCTGAAGGGGCAAGCATATTTGATGATGGAATTCGAAATCTTGAGTGTAGATTGCGAATCTAACATCCTTCCTTCTAGATTATGCCTATTCTGTCGTACAGAACAGATATTTTTGCCTATTGGCGTCACTTTTTTTATTGGTCCATCGTATAGAAATTTGTATCATGAAGTACTTTTGTGGTTCTCAGATAAGATTTATTTCAACTTTCGAGGAAGGCGTCTCTGATCGGAGAAAAACCAGGATACGCAGCGGAAGCCCAGTTTTTGTATTACATTCTTTTCCTTGCTGAATTCACATATTTTATTTTATCTTTGTTTTCTAAGTGTCAAGTTAATTCTGTTTTATTTTAATTTCGTCCTCCCAACCTGAACACAATAAACGGTTCTTCGTTATTTTTGTCAAACTGCTCAATTCTTATCTTCCACACTTGTTCTCACACTAATATTCCATCCAGTCAAATTTTCCGGCAAACTGTTATGAGAATAATCACAGATGTACAATTCTCTTGTTTCTAAAAGTGTAGACATAAAAAGAAAGAGGACTATTTCCATGATAGTTTACTGATATCCAAACGTTACGTATTTTCTACTTATTTACAGGACTCATATTCTGATTCTACTAATACTTTATTGACAGTGTCAAGTTTTATCCTGCATAATAACCGTCACATACTGAATATCATAACACAAAGTCCTGAGTTATAATGGCGTAAGAAATGATTTACACTTGTAACTGATAAAGAAAAGTACATTAATGGAGGTTTACATAGTCTAATTGCTCAAAAAAAAAAGGAAGCGTATCACCTTAGACCTGCTTCAGTAAACTTCTACTTATGCTAATATGAATGAAATTCTGATGGAACTCAGCACTCATATTCATTTATTTATTGGTTTTTTCTTGAATATCAAGTGCATTAGCATTTCTTATTGTAAAATTGGTGCTGACTTCCATTTTTCATTATTAATTTGCTTTTCTTGGCAGCGCAATTTGAATAGTGCACAAAAATGTATCATTAACTTGCGGAAAACTTGGTACACCGTTTGCCATGAGTACATGCCTTGGTAAAGTAAACACCTATACTTATTTTTAAGGATGATTTCAGGACTAAATGTCACTGAAGTAAGGTTTAAAAAATAGAATCAGAGTTGACATAACGTAACTAAAGCCGATTTTTTTAAACTACTATAATATCCTGCACACTTAATATTTGAGTCCCTAACTTTTAGTGTGGCCTTAGCATGGAGTCACAACTATTTGGTAGGAATACCGGCATTGCTCGCTCAATCTTTATTATAGCTGTTCTTGTATATTGTTAAAGGCGTGTTCACTTATATACCTATTATAATATTCCTTTTTTCTATCAAGAAAACCAGCGCTGAATAGATCAGTGTTGTTAAAAAGTTAATTAAAGTTAACAATTATAGTACGTGTTGAAAGGGGTTATATAAGTTAGTGGGAATTTTTATATCAAGAAATAAACAACAATATGTATTTGAAAACTTTTCTGCTGCTATAAGGACCTTTCAGCAAATTTAACGCAAAATGATAAATTCCTTATTATGAAAAAGAGCATCATTGGAACACTTTCAAAATATACTGTACGACACGAATTTTCTCCTTTCTCTCTCGTATTATTGTCTCCCGCTGGGACAGCGGTAAGTTACGGATTTACAACGCTAATAACAGGGGTTCGATTCCCTTTAGTGGACACAGCAGATAGTCTGTTGTGGCTTTGCTATAAGAAAAACACACTCGTATTATTATTAATACATAGTTAAAGAAAGCTATTAACGTAGATCAAAACTAAATTATTCAATTGTCGAAGAGCAGAAGCTCAAGATGAACATGAGCTTAGTGACAGTGTAACAAAGCATTTTGGTAACGTAAAGATAGTTGGTACACTGAAGCACGTTTTTAAGCAATCAGCCAATACCTCGAGCCTGACCAGGAGAGGTATAGAAAGACATCTTCTCTTCCATCGATGAAGTTGGCAAATCTTCACTGTAAAAATCTATAGTTTGTCTGACATCAGAGATAGAAAGCTCTTGTATAAGTTTAAAAGGCATAAGTTTCTGAATTGATGCAAATTACTTTACAATTGGGTCAAACGTGGAGGAAAGATTACTGATAATGTGGTCAACAAAAGGAATGGTTACTGTTTCCTCAAAGTGTTCCTCCACGGAACTATATTCTGCACTTGCACGTTGGATTTGTCGTTGACTAGCTCGTGGTATTCATACTAACATTAGAATTGTTTGCAACATTACTGCTACTTGAAGATAAGTTGCGACTAACGATCTATGTTCACTCTAGCTAATTCGGTTCTTTACAACACTGCTATATTATTGAAATACCAGAAACAAAAATATGGGATTCAGCTAAACCCCACCCCACTTACGTACAAACGTGTAGAACTTACGCCAAAGAGATAACTATATCTGAAATGAGGAATGGACTGGATAATGTAATACGGACAAGAAAAAGCATTATATAAGACCTAGAATTTCTTGCAAGCATAGGTGAGAGCAATGTTTAAGTTCTTTATCTGTCCGGTTTTCCTATACAACAACAATTATCAGTTGCCACTTCCTGCGTACTGAAGTGCAGGAGGTTGAGAGATATCATGGTGGCTTTCGGCAGCTCAAACGTCACGAGACTTAGCAGGATAGTCAGTATTAGATATCAAGGTGCTAGATAATGATCCCAGGCATCAATAGGTACTGGTTTGACTGAGGAGACATGCGATGGATGAAGATATGCCATGCAGGTAGCATCTTATCATCCTAGAGAACTTGGGGTTAGTTTGGAGCTTTACAAGTCGGCAAGGGATACTGATGATGTCATGATATCGTGTACAGTGGTGAAGAATTAGAGGAGATGTGATGGTAAGGTATGTTCTCACGGGTTGTAAGACAACTGCCTCCGTAGGAATAATTCCTCCCCGAATAACTGTTCCACACACCACTATCTTCTTATATGAGGGTAACTGGTAACTGACTAAAGTAGAAAAAATAGCACATATTTCTTATACTTTTTAAAAGAACAAATTATCTAAAACTGTTTAACCCTCTCGCACCGGAAATTATTTATTACGCATATCCCAAGGTTTCAGCTACTTTTTTTTTTTAATAAACGAAATTTAACATGAAACGTATTATTTTCTGCCACTTAAATAATCCTACATAATTAATTATTCTATGAAATGCAAGAAACGTGCACTCAAATTACTCAGGGCCTGAGTTAGACTGTCTCAATGAATCAATAAAACTAATTTATTAAAAGTTCTACATTTTTTGTGTATGAAGTACTTTTAATGTTTACCGAATACTTGCCAAATTTCGTTAAAGTACACGTAAAAAATTTGAAATTATAGTAAGCATTAATAGGGTTAATGAACTGGTTAGGTCCGGTATGGCCAGGTGATCAAGGCGCTCGACTAGTAATATGAAGATCGCGCGTTCAAATCCCCGTCACGCCAAACATGCTCGCTCTTTCAGCCGTGGGGGCTAGAATGTGACGATCAATCCCACTATTAGTTGATAAAAAGTAGCCCAAGAGTTGGCGATGGTGATAACTAGCTGCCTTCCCCTAGTGTTAAACTAGTGACTGCTAGCGCAGATAGCCCTCGTGTAGCTTTGCGCGAAATTCGAAACAAACAATTAACTGGTCACCGACTTAGTGGCTATTCTTATCTTATCTCCAAATAAAACTAAAAACAAAAACACTTTCAGTTATTTAAATGAATGAGTTTGATCTCATGACCGACTTTGGTTGTTGCATGAGTCAGTTTGCACATAACTTTACTGTGACTGTTCCAGAGAACCACATATTTGGCATAACATTTTATGTGCTGACAATAACACGTTGTGACAAGATTGAATTTGTAGTGGATAATGATGCAGCTAGAACCTTACGTGACATTGTCATGTAGTAGGCGCTTTGTATAAACCAACCACTTTGGTCAGTTAAGAAGATCTAGATATGAGTAGACAGGCAGAAATACCATGCTAAATGAAAGTACTTGTCTCTGCTTTGGCCTCAATTATTAGTACTTTAGGTATGGATCTACTGTAGGAACTGTCATCCAGTATTTCTTGTGGAATGAGTGAATGGGAGTTCTACAACAAAAACCATATGGTGCTTGCCAGACTGGACACCCGTGAGTCGTGGATCTCATGCATGCACCTTAAAAAACGTGTGGTAATTTCCCCCCTCCCCCAATGTGGAAGAAGTATTCATGTTGTACTATGAATGCAGTATAGTGTGTTGTTGCCTTCTCATGCAGTGATATAACTTACACATGAAACACTAATTTTGTCTGGATGCAATTGCTGAAACAGTAATATATATAAACACAGGTGAGTCTGTAATTATGGTCATTTGATTATTCAACTTGTAGTTAAAATGTTCATAAGAACAGTAACATAGAGAAGAGGTGATGCAAACAAACCAAGTATCTAACGTTTCGGCCATTGTATCACATCTGGAAATGAATGTACAATGTTCAGTGCAGCTTAAGTCTCTAGCTGAGGATTTGAAAACAATATGAACTTGGGACACATATTTGAAGTCAGCAAATTGTTCGGGGAGTTTGCTGACGTGTTTGAAGGTCATTATGGCTGTTTGGGTTAGATATCCATCACATATTATCGTATAGAGACAGATGATGCCATCTGATATATCAAATACTGTGCAGGTTTATTTGGACAAACAGAAAGATGGCATATATTAAACTAAGCAAAAACTGAAAGACTGGATAGTAAAATATCCAGAGAATGTATGGTCACCTTTAGTGGTGATTGTCAGAATGAAGCAACACCACGATTCGAGTTAAACTTGGACTGGTGTACACGTTAATGTGTCTCAACATCTTTCCTTCACTGCACACAAAGGGATGACTGGATGTTTTTTTTAGAAAATACCTGTTGTTTCAGTATCCCATGTATATCTTCTAGATATTGAAAAGTCAAACTGAACAACAAAAGTACGGCTAAAATGTTTGCAGCACTCAAGAACATCTGTATGAATTCCTTGTCTTCCCACGTGCTTGTTACCTTCACAAGGTAAATGGAGCTTACACTTAAAGGACTGTAATAGAAATATCTAATCTATGAAGATGAGTTCCTGAGAACCTGAGAATGATATCTCAGTGCATCAGAGATGAAAGCTTAAAACTTAAACCATGAATATGTGCATATACATGCAAAAGTGCAGTTTCTTGATCACAATGTTGGTAATGATGGAGTATTCACCACAGATAGCATATATTGCAAGTACATTTTAGTGAATTAATATCTGATGGTGGATTTGTAAAAGTGACAACAAAAGTATGTTTTTCACATATCTATACAAGATTTTGTATAATTATGTACATAAATGTGATATTTTCATAATACATACTAATAAAGATACTTTAGTTTCAAATACATTCAAATACATGAGAGGTGATACATTTGATGGACAAATGCAGTGATTACTTTAGAGATAGAAAACAGTGTTTTCTGTTTTCTTAATGCAGGAAAGAATACGTGTAGTTTAATCGTGAACTGAAATATTCATAAACATGTAATTTCTTACCGAGAGAAAGACAGGAGGTTGCTATAAAATCTCCACCATACCATGGTGAACACACCGTTTTCCTTAGCGGTGTGAATGAATATCTTTCTGCTTTGGTAAATATGATATTCATAAATTGTGCAACTCAGGCTTTAAAAGATGAAATAATGACACATTTTCATTCGAAAATAATGACACATAGAGAAACATGATTTATAAATATGTTTGACTTGTACTATCCAGCAATTTCCAAACATTGTTTTTTTTCTATCTCGAAATCATATCAGCCAGGGAAGTGAAGGCGTTTGACTCGTAATCTGAGGGTCACGGGTTCGAATCCCTGTCGCAAAAACCTTCTCGCCCTTTCAGCCGTGAGAGCGTTATAATGTGACGGTCAATTCTACTATTCGTTGGTTAAACAGTAGCCCAAGAGTTGGCAGTGGGTGGTGATGACTAGCTGCCTTCCCTCTAGTCTTACACTGCTAAGTTAGGGACGGCTAGCGCAGATAGCCATCGTGTAGCTTTGCGTGAAATTCCAAAACAAACAAACATTTATATCAGCCAAGATAGTTGTAATTTATTACTTTTGTACTAACTAAATTTCACTGAAAATATTATATCATAATTTTTGTTTTAACTTAAGGAACATAATTCTGGATTTAATTGTGAAACCAAACATAATTGTACTTTATTTATTCATGTTATGCTTACCGTGTACCACAAGGCAGGATTGGGGTTGTGAAGACATGTTATGAAACTTTAAATATTATAAACTTTTGTCATTGTTTGCAAAGTAGCTTGCATAATTTTGGTTTGCAGTACAAATTATTTTTTTTTGGTAATGGACCTTAATGGTGGGTACTAATAGTTGAACCTGCTGACTAGAGACTAACTCTTGAGGCCAGCACAATAAGAAGTCTGGTTTTGACTGTGTAATTACTATATTAAATAGCAGCTTGAGATAAACGTGTCCTGGCATCACAGTAATGAATGTATTTGCTAATGGAGAACACAGCATGTGTTACACATAATATCCTGGTGGCATTTATCAAGAAAGGGTCAGATCGTGACAGATTTGTTAGAAACTAATATCAGTGGTGTATAATTTAACCACAACATACTAAGCTTGACATTAATATATAAACTAAAAAATATTCGTAAACAGTATCATAGTGTATTTGGAAGTTTTGTTAACAAATATTTCGGTACGTATACTAAATATATTATTAGTCTGTGATGAGAAGTAGTTTCATACAAGATATTCACAAAACTCTGATGATTTTTACACATATAATAGTTTAAATGAAAGATAATTAATGTAAATACGATCGAGCGGGCCGGTTCGACTGTGTATGGCGAAATAGACTTTGTCCACTTAGAAGTGGCCTTTATCATGTATGTCAATATAGCTTTAAATCTGCATTCACTGCTTCAGAAACATTATATTTGCTAAGACGGCTACCTAGAAGTAGAGCAGTGTCGAAATTTGACTGAACTCACACAGAACTGAATTTTATACCTCTTTAGCAGCTTTCAATGGCAAAGAATTATAGCTGCAAAGTTTTAAGAGTTTTATTTGTTTGGTATGATGTAAATTGAATAATCTATAGAATATGGTAAATATGCTATTTTAGTATTAGTAACTAACTGATTAAAGAATAATACGTAACGACTCTTAAGACAGTGATAGCATCTTCTTTCTGACCATTGATGATGTCATTGAGGCAATCATGTTATCATCGTTCGCTCACAGCAAAAGTGACTGCATGATCTTTGATCAAGTTTGTGTGGATCTATGCATTAGTTTAAATGTCTTGTAAACGTTTAATAGAGACATTGTAGTTTTTAATAGAAACGTTTTTAGTTGTAGCAAAATTAATTAGGAAGCTTGTAATGTAATCAAATCTAGTCGTATAATTCACGTATTTTTAATCTTAAAAAACAATTGCAAGGTTTGTAACACTTGAAATTCTTTTTTGAGGAGATGCCAACAGTCTCAAGATATTTTAAACAGTTATTTGTTTTGTGCTTAATTGTTTTGACATTGATTGTAAGTATAATAAATCCTGATGGAAATATTTTTGCAAATAGAATTCTTGTTCTGTCTTTGATTTAAAATAAACTTGTCACTGCTGGTAGATAAATCAGAACACCCCGCTTTCAATTATTTGAACTTTTCATTTGAAATATAGCAAGAATGTTTCGAAACATTAAGTAATTAAAATATAAATAAAATATCACATATTTAAGTAGAAACGATCTTTAATTTTGTTATAAGTCAACTGACACAGTCTGACAGTATATCAGGCATTGTATACAACAACTGTGCCATACCTTTCAGATATTGAGAATGTATAGTTAATGTTTTGTATGAACATGTAATGAACTTACCTAGATAGTTACAATGGTTCACCATTGATATTTCCGTTTTAAAAATATACACTTTAATTAAGTAAAACAAAAATGTATTTAACCGACATGCATCACTATATATTTACATTGGACCATTTATTTTAAACATATTGTAAATACATAGATAGCAACAATGTGTTATATTTAACTTTTATTTTAATAAAAGTTTTCTGTAAACAAAAATGTCGGACGCTTAATAAAAACTTTAATTTAACTCTGAGTAAAATGAAATGCTCTGACAGTTTTTCAGACACATTATACAATAATCTATGTTAATTAATAAACTAATCATTTAAACATTACATAAACACTTAAATTTCAGTAATTAAAGTATAATGCACATACGTAGAGTCCATTAACAGATAGTGTGTATTATAATTAGGGTCTAATCAAATGCAGTTAGTGATCTGTAAAAGTGAATATCAATGATTATAGTAACCGATGCTTTTTGTTACAAACACAGAATTATTATCAAATCACTAAATTATTGTGCTAGCTCGTCGGTGATTACAAGATAGACTTTGTCATTCTAATCTTGTGTTTTTTTTTTTTTAATTTTGTATATTTTCTTAACCAAGATGGTCTGTAGCCTTAAATATGAAACACTTCAGACTATCGTGATTTATTTATATTTCTTCAAAATCTGCTCTACTACTACATTTCAACACAGTACTTTACTTTGCAAATGAGATAGTTTTGGTCAACTCAGACTTAACCTTTTGGAAATATCTTGCAGCCATACACTACATGTGTGACCACGTAACACACTCCAAATTAGACAGGACCACACAATTTTTGTCAGACCTTTATCATTCTTAAACCTCTGTTTCCAGATTGTATGCGTGTGATTTGCTATTAGCGTCTTGTTTAACTTTAGACAGTCTGAAAGTTCGGTGGTAAATAATCAGTTATATTATAATAACTTTCTCGTTTGAATAATGTGAATGATTTCTGAAATATTGTAAGAAGTTATGCATTTAGTAATTTCACTGTCGGATAAAATTTGTCCAAATTGTGTGAAGGTCAATACTGATATTTCTTTACGTTTTTAAATGATTCCACCTTCTAGAAGTTCAGACTTCTTTCTGTGTTTGCTTTTAATATCTGCACTAGCCGTCCCTAATTTAGCAATGTAAGACTAGAGGGAAGGCAGCTAGTCAATACCACCAACCGCCAACTCTTGGGCTACTCTTTTACCAACAATGAGTAGGATTGACCTCACATTATAATGCCCCCACGGTTGAAAGGGCGAGAATATTTGATGTGACGGGGATTTGAAGCTGCTATCTTCAGATTACGAGTCGAGTGCCTTAACCACCTGTCCATGTCGAAGCTGTATCTTTATGATACAGATCGAGCTCAGATCGAAACTTAGTATAATATACGTGATTGCTTATTTGGATTGTAAACACACTGGATTTATAAAACGTGAATGGAAAAGTATTTATCATCTTTTATCACAAGAAACTTGAAAGAACCAAATAGAATTTCTAGGTTGTTTGTACATTTTATATGTACAGTCAAAATACCTATTGTTGACGAGTTTCCTGTCACTGTATCTATAATATTGTTTTATTTACACGATCATATGAGCAAACATTTCTATATTTCCTGTTGTATAACATAAGTCTTGATTTCTATACTGAAGGTCAGTTTTAAACTGTAAGTAAAGTGCCCGGCTGAATTAGTTTTCAATTTTTTTTAAATAATTTCTACAATAAAGCAAATTTGATTTATTTGTATCAAGTGAATATCAATTAGAGTTTATCATTATCGTTTGAAAACCACTGTTCTACTGCGACTAAGAGTTGCTAAATGCTGCATTTAAGTCTTTCAAACCGGTATTACATAAACATAAATAAAGCGTGTGAATAAATATTCCCAATATGACCATAAACGACATCACTGATCAAAATCTTAATGTATATAACTTTATCAGTTCTTTAGCAGACATCTTCGAAGACACATAAACGAGGATAAAACACTGTATAACTTATATATGTAAAATGTAGGAAGAAAAGATGTTTTCCAATTTATTTACAACCTTCCGGGTTCACACGAATTAGTGTGAAACTGGTCGTGGCTATAATAAGGGGCAAACAATAGAGACACCTACGAGCAAACTCCTTCCATAAAAGTAATGGCAAGGTCCAACTAGGTTATGTATCGCGATAATCAGTTGTAGTTTAGATGTAGTTCAGTTTATTTTTAGCTAATTGTATCTTATGTGGGACAAACTGCGGGGGAAGTTAACAGTTGGATTATTTCCTCTTGCTGAGGCCCTGCATGGCTAGATGGTTAGGGCGCTCCACTTGTAATCGGAGGGTTGCGGTATCGCATCCCCGTTACACCAAGCACACTTGCCTTTTCAGCCCTAGGGGCGTTCGTAAAACAGTAGCCCAAGAGTTGGCGATAGGTGGTGATGAGTAGCTGTCTTCTTTCTAGTCTCACACTGCTAAATTAGGGACGGCTAGCACAAATGGACCTCGTGGAGCTTAGTGCGAAATTAAAAAAAAAACCTTTTGCTAGAGTAACTATTTTTATTAGTTATTAAACTTTCACTTCTTTTATCAAATACTTTTTGACAGAATGTCATTTTTCTTACGAGTTTCTATCAAGTTAATTTTGTATGTTATTCATGCTAAAAAAATTATCCCTGTGGTGGATGTAGTAAAGACAGCCCAATGTGTAGTTTTTACACATGTTTATTCATAAAGTAAAAAATAAAACAACATATTCTCTATCGCATTATAAATCCATTAAATAGTCAAATTGTTTTATTTTGATTCCTGAAATAAGGTAAAGTTGTCACAAGTAGCAGTGGATTCCGCTCTTAACTGTATTGGTAGGTTTTGTTTTACAGTCGTCAGCAACCCCAGATAATTTGTTTAATATTGATGTTGCTGAATTGTTTCGTTTCCCTGTTTCTAATATCTTGCTTTTATTTTATTGTTTGTTTGTTTTTCTGTTTAGCAAAGCTACATCGGGCTATCTGCTGAGTTCACAGAGGGAAATCGAACCCCTGATTTTAGCGTTGTAAATCCGTAGACAGCGGGGGACTCTTTTATTATATATATTTGTTTGTTTGGTTTTGAATTTCGCGCAAAGCTACACAAGGGTTATTTGCGCTAGCCGTCCCTAATTTAGCAGTGTAAAACTAGAGGGAAGGCAGCTAACCAGCACCACCCACTGTCAACTCTTGGGCTACTCTTTTACCAACGAATAGTGGGATTGGCCGTCACATTATTACGTTCCCTCTGCTGAAAGTGCAAGCATGTTTGGTGCGACGGGGATTCGAACCCGCGGTCCTCAGATTACGAGTCGAACGCCTTAACCTACCTGGCCATGCCGGGCCTGTTATATATACAGTAGCTTCAAACTATTATATTATTCACATTAATTGTCAATAGGCAGTCAAAATCAGCACTATCAATCAATAATGAACTTAATATGATAAAATTTCAATTTTTTTTTAAAGATAAAAACTCATCGCACTTTACAGTTCGCAATTCAAAGGTCATGATTAAGATTTTTTGTGGCAATAGCATCCAAAAGCATTGAATACATGAGTGTTATCTGTAATTGTTTTTTTAATACATTTGCGTTGGTTTTTGAAATACAATTATATTCTCTTTAATCTTCTTACAAGCCCTGGGGGCTCATTCCACTTTAAAAACCAGTACTCTGCTAGTACGAAGGTCATGCTCCATTTATTTAACGTAAGTCAGATGGGCGCAGCAGTGACATTTTTTTGGCTGGTTACGTACATGGTATATTTAATGCATGCAGCTAATGTAAGTTAATGGCTAGTAGTACACAAAAACTACATGTTTTGTTCATTAAAACCCCGTCGCATCAAACATGCTCCCCCTTTCAGCCGTGGGGGCATAATAATGTGGCGGTCTATCTTACAATTCGTTGGTAAAAGAGTAGCCCAAGAGTTGGTGGTGGGTGGTGATGACTAGTTGCCTTCCCTCTAGTCTTACACTGCTAAATTTGAGACGGCCAGCGCAGATAGCCCTCGAGTAGCTTTGTGGACAAACCAAACCAATTAAATATGCATATAACGTCATAAAGTACGTTTTTTTTCACATCTTTGAAATGTCTAGTCTATCAGAATTATGAGTTTATTATTAAGGCACTAGCCAAAACCTCCAATGTAACAACTTTGATACAATTTAAATGAAATTTGAACTACACTTTTATTAGCCGGTTTTAGGCAAAAAATGGTATCTTGACTTATTCATGTCATGTAGAAATTTAAGTTTCATAAAGTCACACACACGACGCTGGAGTACAACTGTACGTTCTTTACAGCTGAGTAAATCATGTTACAACGCAACCTACCATAAAATCTATCTGAAAATATGCTCAAGTTACGAAAGAATTGCAACCATAATATTTATATCCTACATTTGCTAAGTTATATTTTTTAATTCTCTGTTTTGTCACCCAGAAATTCTGCACTGTACTAGAATAAAATATAAATGTGATTTGACTGTCTCTCTTGTTACGCATTCATGGTCTCAACGTGCGAAAGATTATTTTTAATGTGTCTGATTCTGAGTTTTTACTAGTAGAAAATATCACAACTTAATAATATAATACCTATATGAGTTTTTAAAGTACTGTAGAAAACTTACATGATTTTTTCAATTTGTTGTGGGAAGAAGTGTACGTGCATTACTATCATTATTCGCATTCTGCATTAAAAAATCAACAATGTTATGTTCCTAAAACAGAATACTCCCTCCTGCTCAGTGCATATATATACAGATAACGTCTTTAAGTAAGTTTTTCTCACATCTTTGAATGGCCCGGCATGGCCAGGTGGTTAAGGCGCTCGACTCGTAATCGGAAGGTCGGAATCAAATCCCCATCACATCAAACATGCTTGCCTTTTCAGCCGTGCGGGTGTTATAATGTGACGGTCAATCTCATTATTTGTGAGTGAAAGAGCAGTCCAAGAGTTGGCAGTGATGACTAGTTGCCTTCCCTATAGTCTTAAGACTACTAAATTAAGTTTTGTACATCTTTGAAGTAATTGAAGTTCAAAACAATCGTATCTTAACTTAATCGTGTCAAGTTATGTAGAAACTTAAAAAGTTTGATAAAGTCATTTTCACGGCGTCGGAAGGGCTATAAAAGTGGGGAGGCAGCCGAACAAAAAACGCACGTTCTAAGTAATTTGTAATATCACAACTTAATAATACTTTGTTAAAGTACTGTAGAAAACTTATTTCGTTGTCGCTTTTTAACAAGAATTCTTCTGTATTTCTGACATTTGTACTGATGTGAAAAAGGTATTAAGCCTCAGATAATATTTTCTTGTTTAGAAGTCTGATTTACATATGTAAGAATTATAAAATAATTTTTCTCCGTTGTTAAATTTGCTTTAAAAATACATATATTCTGGTTAATCATAAATGACAACTAAAAATTGTCAAATATTGGTGAAATCATCAGTTTACTCATTCTAATAATAAAATGTACATATATATAAATGTGTAATCCGAGAATCAATTTATCCCATTCCAATTTCTAAGAGTGTCTCGAAACTTCATAAAGTTTCTGACGTCAAAAATTATAATTTTATATTAGAAACTCTACATAAGACCAACCCGGTGTGTGTAAGGGTTATGGAAAGTGAAGCATGTTTTGTTGAAATGCACTAATGTTGTCAAACAGTTTACAAAACAGTTTCATAAAAAGAAATATTAAACATTTCCTTAATGCTTAGCATAAAAATAAATAATGCTGAAACGCTTCACTCCTTTTTTAAAAAAAATATTGTACTCGCTTTAAGATAATTAATATTACATATACAAAAATAATTCTACTTATTCTACATAACAGAAACGTTTATGAGGGGTGTATAGAGTTAAACGTTAAATTGTCTGAAATTGGATTGCATATAAAAGTATATTTCTCTTTTGTGAAGCGTTTTAAATTAACTATGCCCATCAAAAAACACACCCACTAACACTAGTATACAAATGTAACAAACTACTTATTTATAGTCAGTTTATTTAGACTCTGTAGGTTTATTTAAGATTTTTCAGAAGGGCTATTTGATCTGGCTGTTCCTATTTTTAAACCGATAGACTGGAGGGAAATCTTCCGCTGATAATCCTTGGATAACAAACGCACCTATGCACCCATAATGTGGAGATCGATTTTTCAGTTTTTCTTGTTTTCTCTCTCTTTTTGTTTTGTGATATGATGAGAGTCAATAACCCTTGGATCTGCAGTCCAGCAAGCTATTCTCCCTGAGTTACTTAACCTTTTCGAAAACTAGGTCTGATTTTACCACCTCCCTAAGCTGTTACGGACCCCTAAGATGCAAGTAGAGCGAAAATATTTGCTATTACATATAAATATTCTACCATGTTGTGTGTGTGAAATCCCACGGACCGGCAAGGTCGTTGTCATAGGCCAGAACCGATCAGTAGACCAGTGGGTGGGAAACAGTGTTCTAGGCCACAGTTCTGAGACAATTATTATACATATTTATTTTTTCGATTTCTTATAATACTACCAAACAATCTAATTCATGCTGGGCAAAAACAACAAAATTCGCTAAAACGTCAATGGGTAGGTTTAGAATACACCATTACAAAAAATATTGGAAACCATCATATTAAAAACACACACATATAATATTCTGAATTTTTATTATACAAAATTTACAAAAAGAAGGAATTAAAATTGTAATCTATTAGTCTAATTTTAAAACCACTAACTTTCATGCTTCATAACTGGATAGATTTAATTTTCTTTTTTAAAAAGGGCGTGACCTATATTAATTTAAACTGAAAACAGATGTCTGATAATACATTGAAAATGTTTCTTTTTATATTTTACATAGACGGTTTTGTTAGAAACATATTGCATTGTACATTAGCTTTCTCTTACCATAAAAATTATGGATTTTATTTCTAACGTGTGTGTGTGTTTTCTCATAGCAAAGCCACATCGGGCTATCTGCTGAGCCCACCGAGGGGAATCGAACCCCTGATTTTAGTGTTGTAAGTCCGGAGACATACCGCTGTATTAGCCGAGGGTGTTTTATCTGTAATACACCGTTACTAATTTACTACAGTATTCAACATCTAAAGAAAGGTCCTAAGAAAACACTTGTGCCGACTTAGTATTTTATCACTGTTAGTAGGCCTACAGGATTTCATGTTTCCCCAAATTGTGCTAATATTTAAACACTCTAAACGCAAGTAACTATTGTTTCCAAAAGACTTTTGGCGTCACATAATATGGTACTGATCGAAGGCTCCATTAATCTAAAGGGTGTTCTACGTTTGGCTACAGGATATTGAACACTGCAAGGTTGTATTTCCTTAGTTAACTATTAAACTTTAAATTAAGAACATCTTGTATTTATTAAATACCTATTTTTAAGGTTCTCTTTTATTTGTGTGAATTTGTCACAACTAAACAGAAGAAAGTTTTATATTAATAAATTAAATGGGTTTGTTTCTTGTTGAGAACAAAGATACACAATGAGTTATCTGTAGTGTATCGAAACCATATGTTTAACGTCGTACGTCCTCAGAGGTGCGTCTGAGGTGAACTCAATGTGTCAGGATAAAAAGTAAATTTTAAAAAGAAGTTATTCTATGTACTTGTTTAGTTTCTCAGTCTCGTTTTTCCCATTTTTGAGAGATGTTCAACTTCGACACTATACAACAGGTTTAATGATAAAGGATCAATTTATTCGAACAACTTCCATCTCAAAGAAATATTCACTGCTGTGAAATCCAGCCAAAATCTCTGCTTTTGTTTCATTTTTAAAAGTAATTATTATTATTCGGATTTAATGACTACTTCATGTCGGAAATATAACGGTATTTTAAAATGTGCACATAACCACATTACATAAAATCATGCACGTATACAGGAGAATGTGGGTTCGAAGAGGTTCATGCAAACTCCCTATTTTTGTGATTTAAAACAAAATTATGCTTATATAGTTTTAACGTTTTATTGCTGTTATACATTCTTGTTGAGACCCACCAATTTCAAACTTTACTGATCAACTTTGAGTATTTTAGTTATGTTCACACAATCATCTGGAAGTTTAGCCTTTTAATATTATTAAAATTCTGATACCATTAGTCTAGCATGACCTGATGGTTAAGGCGCTCGACTCGCATTCTGAGGGACGCAGGTCCAAATCCCCAACACCAAACATGCCTTACCCTTTCAGCCGTGGGATAGCCAATCCTACTGTTTGTTAGTAAAAGAGTAGCCTAAAAGTTGGAAGTGAGTGATGGTGAATAGCTGCATTCCCTCTAGTCCACCGTTGCTAAATTTGGAACGACGAGCGCAGACAGCCCTTGCGGATTTGGTTCCTGTGCCTTATCTGCACGAACTCAGCCTGGACTTGAGTGAATGTTTTACAGACTCCATCTATCACTGTTTCATCAGTATGGAGTGTTCGTTTTGCAGATAATGTTGCTTTGAGATAGCTTGATGATGGAACAATACTGAAGGGTAGAAATACTGCCAAAAAGCTTTACACTCCTGTACGTTTTTAGCTTGTTCTGTATTACTTTGTCATTCAGTCTTCTTGTGACCTTACCCAATTTACTCATTGCAGATATTATGTCCTCTATTTGAGGTATAGATGACTTTCAAGGTGAGGTTAGAAAAAAGCAAGGTCAATGGAGGAGCCTCTGATGTTTTCACACTCAGCGATTCTTGTTTGTTCATTTGATGTTAACAGTTTACAATTTTTTACTATATTATAGTCAACATAAATTGAGTTTATGACATAAAACAAGATTCAAATGAGGATAGTTTTAAATTGAGTCATATAATTTAAAGTAAAGATTTCAAAATAAGGAATTAGTATTCAACTAAAACATTTTATATTAAGTTAAGACAATATTTTAACTTAATTGTATCACAATTTTGTTACTTCTTTGGAATAATAGCGTTTTGAAATTATTCGTATTTGATTTGAATTACCAGATTCGGTTCAGTTGAAAATCTAAATAGATAAGTAAGATGCTAAGGTGAGAAATGGTAATAAAACGGTTTAAGCTAAGAATTAGTCAGAATACACAAAACTTTCAATAGGTTCATTAGTGAGATGTCTTACTGTTAAAGATTCTTCGATCCTCATCACGACCTTACTGGTATTCACGTTCATTCTTACATATTACAACTGGTTTGGTTTGAATTTTGCCCAAAACTACATGAAAGCTATCTGCACTAGCCGTCCTTAATTTAGCAGTGTAAGACTAGAGGGAAGGCATCTAGTCATTACCACCTATCACCAACTTTTAGGCTACTCTTTTACCAACGAATAGTAGGACTGACCGAACATTATAACGCTTCCACGGCTTAAAGGGCGAACATGTTTGGTACGACGGGGATTCGAACTCGCAAACCTCAGGTTACGATTCGAGTACCTTAACCATCTGGCCATTCCCGGTCTATTAACTCAAATAAGCCTTTAAAAATGTTGAGTTTTTTTTTTTAATGCAGTGCAAACAGTTACGTTCTTTAGAAATGAAAAATTTTATGTAAATTTTACAATTAAATACGAGTGTTCTCTATACAGTACACACACTTGAAAATAACTTTTTAAACAACTTTTCCAATAAACCATAAATTTATCTTAATGTTTGCGTGATGGAAAGTTTTAAAATTGCATAAAAACGAAATTCCTTTCTTTCTTCATGTAAATAAATTTTGGAAGTTCACAGTACTTAACTTATTACTCTTACCAAATACTAATTACACTTCCGCTGCCCCCACAGCGGTACAGCGGTATATCTTTGAACTTACACCGATAAACACGGGGTTTCGATATTCGTGGTGGGCAGAGCATAGATAGCCCTTTGTGTAGCTTTGTGCTTAATTACAAACAGACACACTTCTGCTATATGGTAGCATTTAATAATGTATTAATAAATATTTAATATTGCTGATTATTCTGTATGATACTATACAATTAAAATGATAACCCTCTATCACCCTACAGATAACACGTTTTATTGTTATTATAGAAAAATATTCTCACCCAAACAGCTCATATCCTTCATCACATGCGTAGGTAGCTACAGTACCCGACGCACGAGCTTGGTTGGTCAAGGTGACTTTGGCATACAGAGGAACTGCTGGGTGGTTGCAAGTAAGGGCTATTGAAAAAGAAAAAAAAATGTATTATTACTGGTTTTAATATGGAGAAAGTTCAAGAAAAATTATAACAAAATGAAAACCAAAAATACGAGACCATAGTAGCATTAGCAGGTTGGCTTAACCAAAATAAAGTCTGTGGAATACATGTTTATACTTGTTTACCTTTTAAAACATTCTGTATAAACTAGAATTATATTTAAAATAAACGCAGTATTTAGTTGTTATATCTAAACAATAATTTCACTTTTTTTTTCTTCAAAGCCATCGTATTGTGAGTCTGATTTTAATTTGTATTCGTTTGTGTTGAATATTGCGTAAAGGTATGCGAGATCTATCTGCGCTACCATCCATAATTTAGCAGTGTAAGATTAGAGTGAATGCAGCTAGACATCATCACCCACTACAAACTCTTAAGCTACTATTTTACCAACGAGTAGCGACATTGACCGAACCCGCAACCCTCAAAATGCAAGGCCGGTTTTGATTTGTATATAATACTCTTATTAATAGTTATCTACACTGTGATATAAAATTAATTTTCCAAATAAATAATGATGATATTATAAGACACACTTTCGAGATGTCTTTCTATAATATTTTCAATACATAATTAAATTTCTTTTTTGATTTAATTGGCAAAAAGGAAGTCAACTCTTCGCAAAGTGCAAACGTGACCCTAAGTGTGTAGTTTCTCCTAGTAGCATATGATCATTTATATTTGGTCATTTGAAGCTACTGACTCTGCTGTTATGAGAGAAGACATAGTTGTTAAAATTCGTGATTGTGGGTGGTTGAACTAGCAAAGACGATACTGAAACCAAATTTTGGCTTGGATTATAAATTTTTATGTAGTTCAGTTTTGTACAAAGTTGTATAGTTCGATTATAAGCTGCTTTTTCTTGTTTTGTGGTAATCCGAGGGTCGCGGGTTCGCGCCCGCGTCGCGCTAAACATGCTCGCCCTCCCAGCCGTGGGGACGTATAATGTGACGGTCAATCCCACTATTCGTTGGTAAAAGAGTAGCCCAAGAGTTGGCGGTGGGTGGTGATGACTAGCTGCCTTCCCTCTAGTTTTACACTGCTAAATTAGGGACGGCTAGCACAGATAGCCCTCGAGTAGCTTTGTGCGAAATTCCAAAAACAAACAAACTTGTTTTGTGTTTTTATTTCACCGACTGCGTATTGTTTTTTATTTCATCTCCGAGTTTTAGTTCTTAGGTATTCTGTTTTATTTAATATACTGTAGCCTTCAGTTTGTAAATTTTACATTTATTTTTGTCAGAAAAATGTTTACCTCTTTTCGGTTTCATTGTACTAATTCCAAATCCCATTTTCTTCGTTGCTTTGTTATTTCGTTTTCAGTTACAACTGTTGACAAAGCTTTGTGTTAATCTATTTGTAAGTTATACAGACACTCTTTCACTCTTCTTTTTTTCTTCCTTTATTAACTAAAGAGTTTGAAGTATTATCATTTAGCTACCCAATGAGAAGGTCAAAACTATAACCTAAACCTTTTCAGGTATCTGTTAACATTGGATGGATTAATAGTTTCAGTGTAAAAAAAAATTGGAGTGACCAGCCATAAGCACAACAGAATGAGTCACAACTTGCTAGGACTTTGGTTATGGACCTCCAGTAGGCAATAGACCTATGACTGTGTATAGATACATGGGCAAATTACAAAGAGAAAATACAGATGGAGGGTAGATACCATTTCCTTGAATCACTTTGCTGCCAGATGTGGTAGCTAAATTCCCACTACGACGCGTACAACTTCTATATAAACTGTGAGTCTTTTCATAGAGAGACATATCATTTTTTCCAGATTTTGGACTAAAAATTAATTTCTAATGAAGCTAAGACGTAACAGTTGCTAAGGAGCCAATCACGTCAATGAAATCTAAGCAATGACCAAAGATTCTTCCGATGCTAGGGCTTGGTCTCTGGAGTTAGACTTATTCCTACTCTTTCGGCTCCAGAAATGACATACCCCTGAGAATATGCCTCGCTACCTCAGACATGTGAAGATAAATCATCTATCAGAGACATGGTTACAAATAATCTAAACAGTTTCACCATGTAGTTATGACAAGCCTTTAAATAGAATTCTTTGTCTAAAAAACAGGGTATACAATGTCTACTGTTACGCCACGACAATGTAGCTCCTCATGTCATCTGGCTTCTGTCAAAGTCTACTAATGTGATATTGTAGTGAGATAGTTGTGGAGAACTGAATCTTTCATCAGGCTAAGTTCAATGCTTTACAGATCAGTGAAATCTTAACCTCCTATACATGTTATGTAAATTGTTTACATA
Source organism: Tachypleus tridentatus (assembly GCF_004210375.1). NCBI lineage: Eukaryota > Metazoa > Arthropoda > Merostomata > Xiphosura > Limulidae > Tachypleus > Tachypleus tridentatus. Next base: position 141,044,475 of record NC_134834.1, read on the forward strand.
GGTAAGTCTATATTTACATGCTGTGGTAAACTCTGAGAACCTTCTTATGGATAAATATTTAGAGAGTCAGCCAAACTAATCATTAGGCATCACAGGAAATAAAGGATGTAATGAGCTATATAGAAGGTGTGGCATCGGCAATAAGGTTTCACATCATCACCTGAAACACATTGTCAAGCTTACAGCAAATGACAAAATTCACTGGAGTGGATATGTTTTCTGCATAGATCTCTTAAAATATTACCTTAACTGCTGATGTTGCAAGGCATTCCTGTTCAGCAAGATGGGTGGAATCAGTATAAAACTACATAAACCTGCTGTTGTGATTGTAATAAGAGGTCACTGTAAACATTTATCCACTGAGAGACGTCAAAGAATTTGCTTCAATTGGGAATTGGCTGAATATTGAAGCAGAAACTGCGTATATCTTATGCCTAAGTATCCAGCATTAGTAGGAAGTTTAATGAGAAATTTATTTGGAATTACATCACTCTGAGTTTAAAATAAAATATCCAATATCTGTTATGGACTCTAATATATAAAGATAGAATTCATTCTACTTTCGTAGATGTGGTGGCCAACTTGGTTATGACAAGATTAATTTTTGCTTAGTATTTACCCTTAAAATTCCTGGTAGACAAAAGTACAGAAAGGGTTTTGCTTGGCCTTAAACTCGTATTTTCCAACCTAAACTATTGGTGAGGCTAGTAAACAATAACTTTTATTTGGTAATGTAAGGTTATTAACTTGAAAGTAAAAAGAAAACCTTGACTATTTATTGGTAACATTTTCTGGTATTACCGATTTTGGCAAAGGAAATGGTATTCTTTGGATGGGCTTATTGGAATAGTTATCTACTAGCAATGTTTGTGACATAGGTAAGCTTCAATGTTGTTATAAAACAACACAATGCAAACAAAATCTTACTGAAGAACATTGTACTGTGTAGGTGTATGAACAAGAAGTTACACTTTCTACTGCACAAGCAATCCCATGCGGTTATACGGAAAGAAAAAGTCATTCAACTACAAATTAAAATATACTGTTTATTTTGTTCATACAATACCATGCTTCCTTTAAGTGTAATATTCTCATGTGTAGTGTTTGTATTATATTATAATTATGGACATTTTGCCTGTAGACTATAAACACGAAGAAGATATTATTTATGTAAACTGTAAGGGAACAGCAAGAATAATCTTAACCACAGCATCCGGCACAAATACATAGATAAAAACAAACTTTAGTCCAGTAATGAGAACAACCTTTTCAAAGATCAGTTTGAAGAATTAAGTATGTTGCATGTTACTGAAAGAACTTATCAAATAGATGGTCACCAGGAGACAATATAACTAGTGTAAAATACATTATTGAATGTTGGGGTATAATGTCATGCAATTTCACAGTGTTCTTTATTGTCTCCTGTACTGGAAGTTTGGCAGATAAATGTCATAAATACACATAATTATATTTTTCCTTTCACACACCAGTGAATGTTTAGATGCAACGGAAAAATTCCATCTGTTAAAAACACTAGACTAGATCTTGTGCCTGACTACTCGGAAATAACAACTGAAGGACAAAGGCAGACTATAGACTGATTTCAGAACTTTTATTTCAATGTTCATTGTTCAGTAATTCAGTTTGTCTGATGCATCAACCACTTTTATTCAGCTTATTACGGGAACGATGACTTTTCTCTGTTGTTTGGTACGATGTTCCAACAAACAAGAAAACACACTTCAAAATGAAATAAAGAATTTAAAACGTTCTTGGTTTTTACCATACTGTTGAAATTTGTGGTCATCCTTTTAAAGGTAGCAGTATTTTATAAAGACATGAACACCCAAATTTAAATACAACCTATAGATGAAGCTTAGTTTATTACCAACGGAACATCATTCATCTTAGAATCAGATGTCAGTTATAATGGTAACATAGCAGGATTACTGCAAGTCCAATATGGTACAAGACATGTGTACTTTAACTACGCATTAGCACTACCAAACACAATTGTTGAATGATGAAGGATGAACTGCTAAACATCACTGTGTGAGTTACCTTTATGCATAACAATAACACTATGAAAATCAACCATGATCATTGAACTTCATTCCCCCAGAAAATATGGTTCAATTTAGATAACATTTTAGGAAAAACAATACACAGTTCAGCATGAATCGGGACAGCAGCATGATAACACAGATATGCTTTCCAGTCAACTGGTGATAGTATGCCCATTTGTAAAATATACAAATCTCAGGCATTATAATTGTTACAAAAGCCATGGTTACAGCAAAAATATCCAGAACTGCAAGGAATAAGAATAATACTTGGGGACTGACAACATTATTTATGTTCAAAGGATTTAGATAGGGCAGCCGAAGAGCTAAGGGATACCTTGGGCACAATTTGTACTGTGCAAGGTAAATTATGAGCTTCACTGAATGATGAAAACACCGGGAAAGGCCACAACAGCTGGTACTTGTTCAATTAAATGGAAAATAATGAAGCATGGTATGTTATCAGTATCATATAAACAGGTATGGTGCGCAAACTGTGATGCAGCTATTGATCTTGAAATCCCTGTGACAAAAGATATTTAGACTTTGTATAACTTAGAGTCTGTAAGGCAACAAGGAATATCACTATTACTATAGAAACATATTAAATTGTGGTAACTAAATGATGTAGAAATAAACGGGATATATGGCAATAAAAAATTAATACCAAATATGTTTTACTCCCAATATAGACATCAGGTCAAGAGCACAACTAGGTACTTATATATCTAGTTACACATGGAGCTGGGTTTTCAAATAGGTGTCACAAGAACTTTGTATTAGGAAAGATGGCTGCAACATATTGCATGTTGTACAAACATACAGTGATGTGTTTTGACCAGCAATCTGGATGATAGTCTGAGGCTATAAAACCTTTGCTTTATAATTTTGGATCTCAGAATAATTCTCAGTCAAGTGGGTAACGTCTATGCCATGGGCAAACTAACCTTATTGTTCTTTGTATATAATACCATATTTTCGCAATCTGAAACAAATTAACTATATTGAATTTTAACTTTACTTTAAACCCTGATTTACCTCAATACAGTTTATAATTTTAAATTGAAGAGTTGATAGCTTCAACATTAATCTAAAGTTAATATAACCCATAATTCTATTTGTATTAACTTTAATCTAATTTTGAAATAGTAAACCAGATGGAAAGCAGCTAGTCAACCTCCTACCAACAACTCTTGTCAGACTGAAAAGTATAATTTGAAATCATTCTTATAATGTACTCACAGCCCTAAAGTGCAGAGCATGATTTTTGTTTATGATGACGAGATGCAAATAACCTCAGATCCACAGCACAATAAAATAATTACTTGGAAGCAAGTTTACAGGTATTCTAACGTCTTTAGTATAGTTTTCTTTTTAAGTTTCCAGTTTTAGGTTTGATGGCCTACAGATAGCAACACAATAGGACAAGCTTGTTTGGCTATGCCTGCTAATGGTTATAAAGGGCAGTCAATTTAGTTTTTGATGTCTCTCTGCTGGGTTCTGTCTGCTGTTGACAAATTATATTTTTGAGTATATTTTCTATCGGATGTAGGAGTCTAAATATGTTTATTTTTTGAATATCACATTTGCAAAACAGTATAAAGATGGTATTTCATTTCTGTTTACATTCATTGTCATTGTGAAGTTCGTTGTGTTGAATTAGAGAACAAACCGACTTTCATTGGCAGCGATTTTCATTTTGAGTGGACATATTTTTACATCTTTTATTTTTACTGTTAAAAATATATTGCAAATAGTTAACTGAACCCTTTTGTTTTTCTGATATGTTAGTAAGTGATCAAGAAGTAAGTAAGGTACTACTACTTCCACGTCCACAACGTTCAGAAGTGATTATGATTCATTAGTCGTTCCAAAGAAAAAAAAATAGGAATTTTAATTGACAGTAACACTTGACAGATAATTTTCTTTGACAATCCGACCATATAGTGTGGGAGGGGTTTTAATTTTATTTGCGTTTAGTTCTTCAGGAATTGAAATAAACTGTGACTGGCCTATTGTTGAACAATAAAACTGTACAGAAGTCCCAACCGCTGAAGCCTGCAAGGTAGCCTTGGAACTCTACATACGAGATCCTAACCCGTCAATAGACATTCTCAGCAACCAATTAGCAACCCTCATAGAATTCACCACGATGAAGACAAACTTCATGTTCAACAACCACAACTATATACAAACAAATGGCGTAAGCATGGGCAGCCCAGTGTCACCAGTTCTAGCTAATATTTTATGACACAAGTTGAAACATAAGCAATTAACACAGCATTACATTCACCACTATACTGGTACAGATATGTAGACGACACGATTGCGGGATTCACATCTACAGAACACACACTTAATGTTTTCAATCACATTAACTCTATATATCCCAACATTAACTTCACATGTGAACAGAAATATCATTTCTTAACCTCAAAATTACAAGAACCGATACACAATTTAAAACAGAAATCCACCGAAATATCACCCATACAGGACTATACATTCCTTGGGACTCAGCACATGAAACAAAACAAAAACTCAACATACTAAGAAAACAAATAAACACAGCCATAAAACTATGCTCACTAGATAAAATTAACGACGAATTAGACAAAATAAAAGAATACTTCATCAACATCAATAAGTTTCCTCCACAAACCGTAGAAAACATTATATGCACACACATAGACAAAAAGCAAAATCAACCAACAAAAGTAAATATATCCCACGAATCAAAACATCACAAAACAATATACAGCTGCACACCATATACTCCCGACATCCGCAGAAAAATAACCAACATTTGGTAAAAACTAGCAACAAAATATGACATTCCAGTTAATACCAAATTTATTCAAAAACCAAGCACAAAACTAAGGTCTATACTGTGTAAAAACTACACTGACAAACATCACACCAACATTATTTATAAAATACAATGTGATAACTGCCACGACTTCTATATTGGAGAAACAAGTAGAAAAATGGAAACCAGATTCAAAGAACACAAAAAGTCACCTTCACACGTTTTCGAACACTGCAAATCAAATAAACACAACATAACCATAGAAAACACTCAAATACTAAATAAAGAATCAAACATAAACAAAAGCAAAATTAAAGAAGCCTTACTTATACAACAACTCAAGCCCAAAATAAACCAATACAAAGGAACACCATTATACCTATATTAATAAATATAATCAAACATCTAAACACGCCCTCTACATTCCTACACTCAGTTACACAACCCCTTCAAACATGTGGTCAGCTATCGGTCAGTTACCTCTTTCTTTCTTTGTGAACCTGACGATGACCGAAGAAGGTCGAAACGTTGTTCACTCCTCTGCATAAAAAAAAAAAAAAATCAACCCAAACCAGCCATTTTAACATATATATTTTTATCTATAAGTGGGTTTTCTCGTCATCACTGATTAATAAAACTTTAGAGTGAGCCAACCACAGAAATCTGGACTAACCAATAGCAGCATATAAACAAAGGTAGGTTCTCATTCATCCCCGCCTGAATGCATTGAACTGTGTATGCAGTTTTTATTTTATCATTATGAAATTACGCTAGCAATGTTACTATTAACTCTATTTTGTATTTTAAACAGTAAATGTTCTGTCGTCCTGTCCACCATTTAATCATTTTATGGTGTTGAATCAAAGTCTGATATGGCCACGAGATGAAGAATGTCTCTTTGGAGACAGAGAGGAATAGCACATAATTCCTATGTTTTTGTTGTATTTGGTACACTTATAACTATGGTATGTCTGTTTGTTACATAGTTACAAGCGTCTAACATATCAGTCAGTGAGTCTGGTTTGTTTTGAGTTTCGCGCAAAGTTACACGAGAGCTATCTACGCTAGCCGTCTCTAATTCTGCAGTGTAAAACCAGAGAGAAGGCAGCTAGTCATCACCACCCACTGCCAACTCTTGGGCTACTCTTTTACCAACAAATACTGGGATTGCCCGTCACATTATAACGCACCCATGGCTAAAAGGGCATGTTTGGTGCGAGGGGATTCGAACCCGCAACCCTCGGATTATGAGTCGAGTACCTAAACCACCTGGCCTAGTCAGTGAGATTGAAAACTTTCTAAATTTGTGAATTTTATTTTTATTTTTTGTATCTGCTTTTCTTACTTTCTCAAGTAGTTGTATGACTTTAATTTTGTATGTGGTTTAACAGTCACCCAAAGGTATCTCTCAACTATCTTTTAAAGCTTATTATTGGTTGTTGAAGGTGTGTATGGGTAAGTAGTTTGTATTGCATGTATTTTGTATCACGAATTATTATTATAAGTACTACCATACTTATGAACTGTTAAGTTCCTACTGGCGTGTACATGTTCACTAAAGAGTGAACAAAAGGTAGAAGGAGTTACTCCTACAAAACATCAAACAAACACAAGGATAGTTTGGGGAGCAAAATCTACGAATGGTATTGGTCACAAAATTGATAGAATCAAGAATAAACATAAGTGTCACAGTATATTATATCGTCTTGTTATACTCTCTAGATAGAAGCCGAATTGGCCAAATTTTATATCTCAAGAAGGTAATGACCTCAAACACGCTTTCAAGAAATGTGTAACTTATCTGAAAAAGAGATAAAGCTGGATTCCACGCTTGCCGCATGTATCAACAATGTTAAATTTATGGGTACAGGTTAAGAAATTGAACTACTCTACACCAAGTACATGTAACAACGCTAGAAAGCTGCCAAACCTACGCTAAATATCAGTGTTAAAGATTAATTGGTTCTTTCTTGCTGAATTTCACCCAAAGCTATTAGGAGAAAGTGGGGATATTTGTGCTAGCCCTCATTTATTTTAAAGACACAGATTAGAGAAAAGGCAGCTATTAGTAAAGGAAATTTAGACGTTATTTGTGTATTAATCTTGTATTTTCTTTGTGCAATAATTAGAAGTTCACTTATTTATAAGTTTACGATTCTTTTAGATGTACAACCGTTGAGTTTGGGATACTAACTTACGTAATTGAAAGACACTTTTAACCATATTCCAATAAATACCTAAACAACTCTTACTTTTCTGATCACTTTCGGTGCAACACACGCAATAAAATCTCAGCAGAATACACAAACACACGACTTACATACGTATTGAGAACTAAACAACAAGCATTAAAACAACTCCGCCAAAAAAAAAAAAATTGTACACTTGTTCTTTTAACATGTTTAATGTACATTCAAAATGGACAACAGCTGAAACAGGCACCAAATAAAATTATTATTTGTAATGAACTGAGAAGTTTTCTTTGTGAAATACGCGAGTCGCAATCAGACATTTCATACAGGAGGAATTGTAAACAATTGATGAAATCTATCGTTATAACCATAAGTTACTCATCTGTTTGTTTAAGCTCGTTACGATAGTGTGTGTGTGTTTTGTTATAGGAAAGCCACATCGGATTATCTGCTGAGCCCACCGAGGGGGAATCGAACCCCTGATTTTAGCGTTGTAAATACGTAGACTTATCGCTGTACCAGCGGGGAACGTGAAGATAATAAGTACAATTAGTGCAGCTTAAATTTTTAACGCTTTTCTTTATAATTAAATTAATGTTATCTTTTATTTTATTCTCCAATGGTACAGGGTTAAAGTTATATAGTTAGAACGTTAACGTTTGGGGTTCGATTCTTTGTGGTAGACAGAGTACAGCTAATCCATTGTGTATCTTTACACTAAGGAAAACATTTTCTTTGTTTTTAAGACTTCTCTTCAACAGTGACATAATAAAACATTCGTTTTTTAACTAATTTTTCAGCTTTGTCAACGCATTTCATCATTTATATTTATATACTCAAAATAAGTAAATACCGCAAGTTGTTGCTTTTAAACAAATCATAATAAAAATATCCTTTCAAAGAGAGAGAGAGAGAGAGGTACTTACTTTAAAAATTTATAATTTTAATACCATCAGGCAGTTAGTTCATATCTGAGATTTAATCTTAATTTGCTTGAATAATAATAGAAAAGGTTCAAAAGAATGTGTATATCTGTAACAACTGTAAGTGTACAAACTATTAGCTCAACGAACCAGCGAAAAAACAAATGTAGTAGTGATGACAATTATAAATAAATGTCATAAGACAAACAAGACGAATACACACACACGTACATATATTAATTATATAGCAGTTGCAAAAGGTGTAACCTCAGGCCAGGATGTTTAAAACTAGAACCACAAACGCCAGCCCACTGGTCAACATTCATGGGTGATTCTAAGTGGTATTATAAGTCATAATACTAAATGCAACGTCCATCAATACAAACTATTGATTATACATTTTATCCAACTTTATTAATTACATCAGATAATTCAACCAACGCGATACAACTTCCCAACTTTTATCCACGTATAAAATAAAAAAAAAAAAAATTCACTTCCTTTTAAATAAACGATTTTACCAATAAAGTGAACGCCTCTGATCGCACTCCCACTGACGGGAAAACGTATACTAAACATGGAGTGTATGGCCGCTGAAAGCCAACCTTCCAGTTAGTTAGCGTCAAGTGCCACCTACAGTTAACTGCTGTTTGTCTTAAAAATATAAGGAAAGTAAATGCACTTTTGTCACATAGAAATATAGCAAACAACGCCATTGATCATTCAGTATAATTAAAAAAAACAATAATAATATTAACAACATTTTTTTTACTGACACACCTTTATAAAAATAACAATCAAATCATCTGCCTGAAGCCAAGATAATTCATAGTTCTTAGTTCACAGAGCTCTGAATATTTTCGTAAGAATTAATCAGATTAACACAACATACAGATCAAACAATAAACGACGACAAAAAGTAAATTAGACAGATATTGTTTCATATTCCTCTTCATTACGTATATTACATCTGAGATGTACAAATTTTCATTTCATATCATCTAGGCCCAGCATGTCCAGGTGGTTAGGGTTCTCGACTCGTAATCTGAAGGTTGCAGGTTCGAATTCCCGTCACAAACATGCTTGTCCTTTCAGTTGTGGGGGCGTTATAATGTGACGGTCAATCTCACTATTCGTTGGTAAAAGAGTAGCCCAAGAATTGGTGGTGGGCAATGATGACTAGCTGCCTTCCCTCTAGTCTTACACCGCTAAGTTATGGACGGCTAGCGCAGATAGCCCTCGTGTTGTTTTACGCAAAATTAAAAGCAAACATATCATCTAACATTTCTGCAAGTCGCTGCCCAAGAAGCCTTTCGTTCGATATTTGAACTTGTAAGCTAGGTTAGACCATCGATCATAACTACTAGCAGAAGTCTCGGAAAAATGTAACCAATAATAAAAGTAGAAGGAAACATTATAAACAGTGTTGTTCATTCTGAAAAAAACCTGCAGCGAAAGTTTATACTTTTTACATAACATTTTTGTTGTTGTTTGTATTACTGCTAGTGTAGTTTTTTTTTATTACCAGACACTGCAAAAAAAAGCTTAAAATTACATCTTATGCGCAGTACAGAGTTGGGTGTGACCTTATAACTTGATAAGCTATGAATCGTAAGGACCAAGGTTCATGACGCTGTATCGCTGTACATTTTCCGCACTTTCAACTGTGAACGCGTTATAAATGCGTCTGTTTCGTAATTCATTTTAATGTGGAAAATAATATGTGTGATAATAGGATAATCTTGAATGGCTGTCTTCTCGCTAGCTTTCGACTTGTAATCCTGTAACCTCAGAGAATGTATTCTGTTATGTTTTTGTAAATAAAGAGCGGTCCTGAATAGAATAAATAATTAAAACTGACTTAACTTAATCTATATGCACGATTTTAAGAATGTTCCTTCTATAAATTTTAATAGCTTGTCTGGTTGTATGGTCCGATAAAGAAATAATGTTTTCCTAAGTTTCCCGCATTTAATGACGGATTTGGATTTTAAACAAAATAAATATCATTAATGTACGTTAGTGATTAAACAACTAGAAAAGAATAAAACAGTTTTCGTTTTTCTTTTAGTTACTCAATTGATAACCATGGGAGAACAAAATCCACAACTCTCCGGCCAAAACTTATTGATGTCAAGGTTCGCATTCTAGCGCTCTGTCGCCCCAAAAGGCCTACAAGAACCCGTAGGACTGTGTGCTATGACTATTATTGGATTTTTGTTTCAAATGATATTACGATATGTGATTCTAGTTCTTAAAAGTATTTATTATATGAGTGTAATTATAAATATGGTAAATTCTATCTCGATATTCATCAGTCGTAACAGCACCACCGGTTTCACTTCTTGAAATTTATTAATATTTCTAGGTCAGTAAAAACACGAAATTAGTAACGCATTCCATAATGTCTGTAATCTGATGATATTGTTTAATCAAGACATAAATAAATGAAAATAGAAACAGCAGTTTTATATTTGCTAATTGTAATATACCAAAATTTCGCTTCTGACATATTAGTATGAAACTTCGGAGACCCAAAAGTACATAGAGGATTTGTATTAAAGACGATAGAACTTGTGAAAATGAATATCTCACTCCAACACCAACGAGCTAGGCAGTATTGGCTAGAACCAAACTGATGACACTGAATGGTTTATCCACTGGAAACTGGTGACAAATTGTAGCAATGCAAAGAAATATACACATCTATAAGAGTATTATCTACAGCGAAACTACCGAAAAAGTGCTTTATTTTCTAGTGTTCAGTATCGTAGACCAAAGATACAATTTACACGTCAAAAAAGCCCAGTGCTGTCTCATTTATTAAAGGTCACGTTAATGTAATTCAGTGTATGATAGGTCCCATCACTTTTTACATGTAAAGGTAAATCCTATTAGTGTCACACATAAGTGTTTAATGGCTTACACGTAAAAATAAAGCCTAATAGTGTCTCACACATAAAGGTAAGTTCTAAGTGTAAAAATATATCTTACTGGTGTTGCGCATGTTATGTCCCATTAATATCGCATATATTATAACAAGTCTTGTTAGTGTTTGATATATATATATATATATAATATTTATCATAAGTATCACACTTGGTATCATAAATCATATTAGTATCTTAAATATAAATATGCTATTAATGTTTGTAAGATATAAAATACTGTTTAGTGTAGCTACTATTATTACTTTATTTATTTAGTGTCTGCAAGTCATTGATGTTGAGGCTATGCAGATTTGTAGAAAGTCTTAAGTGATAGATGTATAAATAGCTGCGACTAGACAAGCGTATGTGTCTCCTTCTAGCAAAATCATATCTGGCTATCTGCTCTGTTTACCCAGAGGAACCGAACCTCTTATTTTAGCGTTGTAAACCCGAAGACTTACTGCCGTCTCACTAGACAAATGAGCGTAAACATATAAAAACTAAAGCTACGTGAAAGGAAAGTTCAATGAGAGAAAAGTTAGAAAACGTAAAATTAACCATCATGGAAGTGAATGGCCTAGCAGTTGATATGCTAAAGTGAGATATACAGTTTGAAAGAGATAAAAGAGAATAATTTGTCCTGTTTTCTAATCCTATTGAATTCATCTGTGTGGACTTCGACAAAAGGCAGACGATTATTGAAAGTCCAGGATACAACTGCGGTAACTCACGCGACAGTTTTTACACGGATACAATTGCGATAAAAGTAAAGAAAATAAAGAAAAAATTGTTTTGGCTTGCCAAATGAATTAGCCTAAGTGGACTTATGATAACAAGAAGAGGACTGTATAGGACTTAAGATAAAACTATGACATCCATAGAGTAGAGAACTTTCGTACTTCCATTTATCTTGTTTCGAATATGTATATTATTTTAAAAACAAGTAGAGTTTGTACTGTTTGTTTATTGTCGAATTTATCGCAAACGAGATTTCTTATCCCACACTAATACTTACATGCTTAAAAACTCAGACATTATGTGGTGGTAAACAGTGTTACGAAAAAATAATAAAGACGTGAACTAAAGCGAGAATAAGTAGGCCTGTATACACGCAAGTGTAGTAGTAGCACAAGCAGTGTGGAGGTTGCAATCATACTATATGACTATATCAAATTTTGATAAAAGGATAGAAAGACGAGAGCATCTCGGGCTAAAAGACAGTAAATTACGAGAGTCTTAAACAACAAGTACTAGAGAGAAAGAGGAGAACAGGTAGAGAAGAGAGAAAGAAAAACTAAAAGAAGAAAAGGAGAGAGAAGAAAATGAGAGAAGGGAAAAACTTCAAATATAAGAGTGAAAGAATAAAAGCTCAGAGAAAGAAAGAGACTGGAAATATAAAGAGAGAGAACAATAGAAAAGTTGAGATTGCAAAGCTTACCTAACAGAAAAAGGAAAACCCAAGAATGACAATGGGGTTCAAGCCAGCCTACCCAAGTTGTCCAAATTTGGTTAAAAAAACGATGACATGGATGCTTTCGTAGAGAGATATGAAAGATTCGTCCAAAGTCACAAGTGGAACAAAGGCAACTGGGCAGTCTGTCTTAGCCCACTTCTCACAGGAAAAGAACTACAAGTATGTGAGTTATCAGAATGACAATCAAAGTTCACTATTTAACTACAGTAACCCAAGAGTTGCCAGCAAGTGCTGTTAGTTAGATTCATTTTTTGTAGTATATTAGTTCAAAATTAAGAATGGCTAGTGCGATAGCACTTATGTAGCTACGAGTGAGTATCTCAAACAAATGAATACTGATGCAATACAAAAGCATGGCATACAGGTCAAACTTTGTGCAATACTACAAAGTATGTTTTTTAATTCTATAGTGTCTTTCATCGCTTTAGTTAAAAAATAACAAAAACATCATTTTCTTAGCAAGACTGTGCTGCCATTTAGAAGTCTCCAGTTTGAGAAAATAAGTTTTCTCAACTTTGCAATATCATTTTTAGTTGAAGTTTTCTCGTTTTGAATTACAGCTGCAAATTTACAAATTTCTCAAAATCAGAAAATATTTTTTTAAAGAGTTTTTGTAAGAATAGATTTTCTAACTCTTACCTTTGATAGTTTTACCAACTTTTTCTGGTGTATTAAACACGTTTATTTCAAACCCAAGTTGTGAATAGAAAGATTCTTTTATATGAATAAAATAATTGCAATGAACAAAAACGTCAGTTTTACTTGAAAATGTTCTAATACACTCTACTTAATGGGTGATGTTGGCGTTTTCTTATATACGTGTTAACAATTTCCTTGTTGAGGAACCAATACAGCCTTGCCGATAGCAAGGCCAACTAAATTTATAAAGTACTAACGATGACCGTAATATTGTTATCTGAAACTCATATTTAAAGGAAGGGAGCAGATGACAGTTAGGTTTCAATACACACCTTAATTGTAGCTGTTGGTATAAACCCTGCAGATAACCTGTTTTAGTTGATTGTTAATACAGTCACCCATAAATGGGAAGCTAGTGACTAAAACGTAGTTTGACACTTCAGTTGGATTTACAGTACCAAAACTTCAAATATGTACGAAATATTTTATCAGTCATATCACATCGAAACGTTTTTGCATACAAAATACTTGATGTTAGTAAATTTTGTATGCATAGCTTCGTAAGTGCTAGATATTTTAAACACACAGTGTAATAACATTTTAACCAAATTTTATTTAAAAAATAAAAAAGTAGCTTTCAACAATAAAATTTGAGCCTGTTAATATTTTATTGTGATAATTTTACATCCGAATCCTCCATTATTGGTAGTAACTAAGGTATCTAAAAAGGAAAGTTTATGATCTGCCACAGTAAACTTTGCGCCGTCCTGTTTAATGTTAAGATACTTAAGAGACTGGAAAATATGATCAGAGTTCTTAACAATGGTGATGGTGTCGTCAACATTCCAACGATTGTAAACAGGTTTAAACTGTTGCGGCCAATTTTACAACCGTTGTTTTTCATGAAAACAAAATTAAACTGCCTAAAGATCGCGCACGTCTCGAGCCCATAGAAGCACTGTTGATCTTATCGTATACTTTTCGTTCAACAGAAAATGAATATATTTCTTGGTAAAGTTCATCAGTTTCACAATTCGGATTTTGGCATTAACACAGGGTTGGAGTTATCGTTATAAACTAACTCACCATTTACTCATATTGTCTATTTTAACAGTTTATATTTACAATTTCTTCTTTTTTTTTTATCAGTAGGATCTCAACCAAGAAAACCCAACTTGCTTATCAAAAAACTTTTATAAAAGGTTGTTGTTTTGAATTAAGCACAAAGCTACACAATGGGCTATTTGTGCTCTGCCCACCACAGGTATCGAAACTCGGTTTTTAGCGTTGTAAGTCCGCAGACATACCGCTGAGCCACTGGGGGGCTTTATAAGGGGAATTTGATCGTCATTAGCCCAATAAATGAACTAATGCAGTTTTTAGCACAAAGTTCTAAACACATATGTTAATCATGTATGAGAATGATGAGGAAAAACACTAAAATTTAGTAAACATAATGATTTCAGAAAATTAACTGTACAGTTTGTTTGTTTTGAACTTCGCGCAAAGTTACACGAGGGCTATCTGCGCTAGCCGTCCCGAATTCGCAGTGTAAGACTAGAGGGAAGGCAGCTAATCACCACCACCCACCACCAACTATTGGACTACTCTTTTACCAACGAATAGTAGGATTGACCGCAACATTATAACGTCCCTACGACTGAAAGGGCGAGCATGTTTGGTGCGACGGGGATTCGAACCCGCGACCCTCAGATTACGAGTCGAACGCCTTAACTCACCTGGCTATGCCGGGCCTTACCACAAGGAAGAGAAAAAAATAGGACTGAGAAATGTGAAAAAAATACAGTAAACCGACAGAGAGGTGATGAAAGGAATGCTTCCAGCAAAAGACAAAAAATAGTGTTCTAAATCTATGTTGATGATTATAATAATAAACAGTAATTTGTTATACATCTTAATATAAGCCAGTGTAAGACTAGAGGGACGGCAGCTAGTCATCACCACCTACCGCCAACTCTTGGGCTACTCTTTTACCAACAAATAGTAGGATTCACCGTCACATTATAACGCCCCCACGGCTGAAAGGACGAGCATGTTTGGTGTGACGGGGATTCGAACACGCAACCCTCGGATTACAAGTGAAGTGCCTTAACCACCTGGCGATGCCGGGCCATACTGGTCAGTGAGAGATATCTGGTGATGAGTCCAGAATAATATTTGTTCTGTTTTAGTGTAGAAAGTCACTTTTCTAGCTATGAGTTATATGAATTTATTATAAATAGTCTTTGATAAAAATAGCACTTGATTTACTGGAATTACCTTCTGTTTCAACATGATCTGTGAGAAATGGGTCAAATTCGGTAATTATTTCTTAAGGACCTAGAAAATTTCCATTCATAATTGATTTAAATAATTTATTGATACCACGGAACACTAATCCACATCTTCTTGAAACTTTCATAACTCTTACTACACTTTGTAGTTTCGTTCAGTTGAATACTGATTTAGGAAAAAAAAAACACTCAAACGTACGATAAAACTCATAATTTCATGATGTTATATATTAACTCTGTGTTCAGACAAATGGTACAGCTTCTACCAATAACTGAATCCAGCTTCACAAACTCAGTTACATTGGTATTCTACTGGGTAGGATTTTGTATTATACGGTTAGTAGTGTCTTCATAGAGGTTCAATCATGTGACAGGATCAGATAAAACTGAGTTCATGTCACTTCTTCAATCATCTCAAATTTCAGAATCTGTCTATCAGTTATCATTAGTTTAGTGCTAACACTATCACACATAACTTGTTTTTCAATACCAACTTAAATCAACAGTGGTCTTGAGTAAGCTTTTGAACCAAATCTCTAAAAATTGATTTTTAGGCTCTTTCGCCATTGAACTTTAATTAATGAAGGAAAACAAAATAATTTTGACTCCTTAATAGTTTCTCCTCCATATTTAGTAATTCTTTATCCAATTTTTATCTTTTGGAACCGCTAATCTTATTAATTTTGTGTTTTATGAAACGACACAATGGTTATTACTGCAAAAAGAGAAAGTAAACAGCAGTTACAATTCAACACTATCAGTGTTAACAACTACATAATCAAAACATGCTTGTGAATAAACCTCACACAAGTACGATAACAAAACAATAATACACCCCTGTTTCAATACAATGGACTTGTTTCAGCACACACATTATAACACGGTAATAGCGGACCCACTTTTTTATTATGAAAATCGGTGTAATAAAAGTAGATAAGATTTTGTTTCACGTTAGCGTTCTCTTATTTTCAATGTTTATTGTTTTTTAAATCACATTTACCAATTTAACAAAAAGGTTTAACGAACTGTAAATACCGGACTTATTGGCACTGACGTCAAATACAAGACGCAACGCATTTTCTTAACGTTTGATTCATATTTTTGATAATTTCATGAAGTCTCAACTTTTACTATTAACATTAGTTAATAATTAATAAATAGGTGTTCAATGAAACTCTTACAATGCTCAATATCACTTTAAATCATATTACATTAAAAACTGAATTACTTAAAAGTAGGCTAGCGATTCTCACGATGCAAGAATTTCGTGTAACCGCCAATAACGAAAATGGGAACGCGGAAGTAAAATTTACGAACACTTCAAATAAACGGTTTAAAGGCATAACCTAAAATTAAATAATTTATATTATAGTGATTTGAGATACAAACCAAAATCATCAATCGAAAATAATACAGATATTACACAACTACTCAAAAAACGTAATGAATACCTTGTTAACACGTGAAACAAGGGGGCAGGATGTTTTTTATAGTTAAATCGTCTACGAAGTGTCCTAGTTTTTTAGGGCCCTGACAACCAGTTTTATAGAAACAGAGGTGTGGTAAAGAGACAACAGCAGAACTTAGACATCGAGTATTCATAAAGTAAAAGAAAGTAGAGTTACGAAGAATTTTTACAAAAAACTGTTCAAGAGATGTCATTGTTAGATCTACACGTATGCTTATGCAAAAGTTATAATTTAGATAGGTTAAGTATAGCACAATTGTTGCAGTTATTTTCAATATAAATAGTTTATCGCAAGTTTGTTTACATCACTGTTTGCGAATTATGTATTTTGTGTTGCTTAACTGTTATAAATTCACGAATGTTGTATTACTATGTATGTCACTAGAACTTTGTATGTCTCGTAGTGTGTAGAACATTCTAGACCTTGGATTGTACAGGCTAATAAATAATACGTGTCTACAAAGTAATTCGCATTAGATATAGATAAAGAGATATAGTTAAATAAATCTAGACTGCGTAATTATGAGTTCAACCATAAAGAGAATATAGTGGAGACTTTTAAATTTGAAATTATCACACATTATAATAACACAATAAGAAGATATAATTTGTCTTGTCAATTGTGTTATAAAGTAAAGGAACCTGCCTATTTGACAAAAAAGAAACAGTTGCAGTCGAAATCAAGTTTCACGGATTCTAGTTTTGTTTCTTTTGAATTTCGCACAAAGTATAATTTCAATATCTTGCATATTATAACTATTATTAGTATTACACTCACACCCAAGTTAATAAATCTGTACTAGCTCTTGCAAATTTACTACAAGTAAAATATTTTTTATATTTCAACTGCGAATTTATCAAACGAAAAAGAAGAAGGAATGGAAAGAAACAGGTACGGATATTTGGTATAAAATTAAATTAGATTTTATATAAAATACTTTTTCACTATTTTCATAAAAGTTAGATCCTAAAGTAGTAAGTTGCTTGAAAAACTCGAGTTAGATCTAGAAATAAATGTAAAAACATTTATTCAAAAGCTATTCAATTTTAATAATATGTTTGTTTTTGAATTTCGCGCAAAGCTACTCGAAGTTTATCTGCGCTAGCCGTCTCTAATTTAACTGTGTAAGACTATTGGGAAGGCAGCTAGTCATCACCACCCACCGCCAACTCTTGGGGTACTCTTTTACCAACGAATAATGGGATTAACTGACACATTATAACGCCCCCACGACTGGGAGGGCAAGCATGTTTGGTGCGATCGGGATTCGAACCCGCGACCATCAGATTACGAGTCGAACGCCCTAACCACCTTGCCATGCTGGGCTCTGATTCATGTATACATGCTTTTAAAATGTGGTCACTGTTTTCAGTGGGTTGAAAAGTTTAGTTTATTAATACAAAGATTCGAATAGATGCTTTTTGTGAGGCAATGCAGATTGTGTTACAATGAAATTAGGCTAAACAAACGAAAAACAAAAACTTGCCGACATGTTAATCTCAGTAATGATGAATATTCTTCTCAAAATATATAAAAAAAAACCATCTTATCTTCCAATTTAACTCTAAGTCCCCATGTGGTTTAAGCAAAAGATTTACTTTGAAATAATTACTAAACTATATTAGGCCTTCTTTTAATTTTCCTCCCTTCTGTTTTATCCTTCATCTTTTCTATAGATGTGTTTACTTTAGATCTCCCTCTCTTTAACCTTACCTTTGCAAAAATCTTTCCTTCCTCTAATTATTTCCCTGTATTAATATTATGTTGTATTAAGCTTTTATTTGACGATACGAATAACTTATTCTGTAATTTGTTGGTGTTAAAAGTTTATTGATTAATAATTCAATCAAGCTATAATTTATGAGTAGAGGTTTTAATAAGGCGGTATGTCTGCAGATTACAACGCTAGAAACCGGGTTTCGATACCGGAGGTGGGCCTATTACGTATCTTTTTGTATCACACAATATAAGGCTACTAATTCCATTATTTTGTGTTTAAACATCTTTTTATTAGAAAAGAAGGTTATCAAAACTTGGTCCCATACCCCTATCGCCCTATTTCCAATAGACATAATGCCTGAAGTTTTTTAATAATGTTCGCGTGACTCGGGGTTAGATTGTATTTAAAGCTCTGAATACAACTGTGATAATCAACGGAGTAACAAACATTTGTATATAAATTTCACTTGTTTTGTTGTGTTTTTTTATAATAAGTGGACTGTTTGCTGTTTTTTACTGTTAAAATTTATTGCCGATACGTCAGAGACATCGAATGTAAAGAATCATGTACATAAATAAAACCTGACATTGGTAAGCCAGCTACGATTATACAAAGGTAAATGGTGGTAGATGTAAATAATACTGGGAAAAGCAGACCTATATACGCACAGCTGTAGTGTTGGTGAAAATATGTAAAGGTCACAATACATATATAGCGACTTTGACCATGTTGACTGACTTTGATAAGTTGGTTGAGCAACTAGACTCAAGGATGGCGATTTACGAGGGTTGATTAAACAACAACGAGACTTAAAGCGAGAAGAGCATCAACGAGGAAGACAGGAAGAAAGAGAGAAAAAAGGAAAAGAAAGAATAAGAAGACAAAAATAGAAATAAGAAAACGAGAGAGAGAAGAAGCTAGAAATAGGAAGAACAGGAACATATATTCATATCATCAAGCTCACCCAACAGAAATGTGGAGGATCCAAGAATCCAAACTTCCTAAATCTGTTGAACAGAAAGATGACATGGATGCTGTCGTGAAGAGGTATAAAAGATTCACTCAAAGTCAGAACTGAGACAAAGATGACAGGGCAGTCGATCTCAATCCACTTCTTACACAAAAAGGCTTACAAGTGTATGTGGGCATGTTGTTACAAGATGTCATGAACTATGACAAACTAAAAAGGACCTTGTTGAAACATTATGGAAGGTTTACACTGCAAATTCAGAGAAGTCAAACCTGACACTCGAGAAACTGTATTTCCGTTTGTCGCACATCGACAGCAGTACTTCACAGATGACTGAATGGCCAAGTTTTGTGAAGACAGTTTCAAGGACTGGCAGATCTAAAACGTGAACAATTCATTATCTTGTGCTAATGACATGTCATTGTTCCTAAAAGAGGCAACATTTTTTGTACATGCACTTGAATTTTTTACAATAAGTGTCTGTGGCGTGTTGGCGATAAATTCTAACAATAAACAGACAGCACACATATTTTATAGTAATATATTCAAAAGAAGTCAAATATATGCACAAAATTTCTTTACGCTGTGAACATAACAGCTGCATCTCCAACTCTAAATATTTCTCTCTTATAGTTAAAAGGTCACACTAACTGATTCAATGACTTTAGAATTCAATGAATTGTTTTTCTCTAGTCTTCACTTATGTTATCCCTGGGTTCTATACAGAACTTTAAGTAATTGACTTCTTTTCTTCAAAGTACACAGAGTTGGGTTCCGTTATTTAAAACACGCTTTGAGAAGACAAATTATTCTCTTTATCTCTGTTGAAATTGAAGTTCTCTTTGAAATATTGCTCATTATGGCTAAATTCACAACCTCATAGTCTAGCTTCACTTTCCCTAGCTTAACATTTTCTGGATGTTACTCTACTGTGCTCGTCTACATTTATTCATTACCCAACTGAGACCTCGTATTTTCTATAAACTGTGCGATGCTATAATGGAACAATACTCGCTTAAGATATCGAGAAAAATGCCTAATATAATTTCACGTCAACAATATTACTGAAGTCTAGTACAACAGTCTAACTGCATACACAAATGTCTTTACGTAATTTATAGTCAGTTACGTAACATTTGTTACAACTAACGCTTTTAAGACAACCTTCAATACCCCTGTCTTGAAAACAAAACAATAATTAAATATCAGGTTACAAAATAAACTGAAAAAACGGTTACACTAAACAGTCTTGAATATCCAACAAGCACTGAAAGACATGGACGAAATAATCAAGCTGGGAAAAGAGTATATAAAAGTTCTTGGGGGTGTATATCTGGCAAGTAAAAAAACAGCAACAAAAACAGGTCAAAGTATAAACAATATGTGGCTGACTAAAAGCAGGATGCCACTAAGGTAGAAAAGAAATCAACAGACAAATAGGAAAAGAGGTGCAATACTTGTTATTAAATTTGAATACTGCAAGTGAGTGCAAGTCTATTACCAGCAAGCAACTACGAAAATATTAACATAAAGTAGCTGGAGCTATCTACAAAGATAGTGTTACAATGAATGCTGCTGCTAGAAAGAACAGAATAGAAACAATTCATCAGATTTACCACAATAATAAAACACAATCACCATGATTAAACACTACATGATTGATAGTCAGCTCAACTTATCAAACGGGTCAACAGTGCAAGTGGTGATCGAAGTATATAACAAAAATTGAGGTGCTAACAAACTACAACCAGCCAGTAGTTGAGGACAAGACATTGAGTACAATAGTAAGAACCAGTCTAGTGTCTGACGTCCTGAAGATAGGCAAGGTGCATCTGTGTGTGCTAATTAATGGGACAGTGAAACGTTTCCCCATAGCAAGAATACAGATGGACACTCCATACATGGAAGCCCTTGAGGCCATGCATATGAACGCACCTATTTAAGGTGTGGTGATTAGTAACACATTAGGCAGAAGACGTTTGGAGGAATTAGACTTAGGAAACTGATAATGCCTCTGCAGTAACCACAAGAGTTCAAGAAAACAAAATAAAGCAAAACATTATAACCCTGGAAGTCTTGAAAGGTGAAATCCCAAATGCAAGTCTATGGAAATTGAAGGAAGCACAGAATAAAGACACTTTGCTGCAGAAACTTTGAAAAAGTTTAGCACACAACAATGGGGGAAGACAGAATAGAAGACCGAGAATGATGTAACAACATTAAACTGCATGATTTCAAAGATGTTGCACAAAACAATTCAAGATGAAATATTGTAGGGATGACATCTTGGTCCACAAAGCCAGATAAGAAGAATACTGGAGAAAATTAAGAGAGCTGATGAGGCAAATGAGGGCAGCAGGTTTGACCATCAGGCCACTTAAGTGATACATTAGCTATGCTGTGCTGGACTTTGTTGGAAACAAAGAGTGCAACCAACAGATGGCCATGGAAGAGGAGAAACTAATCTGGATACAAGATGCATCAGCTCTAACGTCCAAGCAGTAAATCAGATCCTTCCTGTGGTTAGCAGGATAATATAGAAAGTTCATCCCAAACTACACCAAAATCACTGCACTATTGACTGACCTAACAAAAAAAAAAGCCAACCCAACAAAATGAAGTGGCATTCTAGGGGTTGAAGAACAATTTAGGATGTTCGCCAATACTTAGAATACAAGACTTCAACAAACTGTTCATAGCTCAGGCCCATGCATCAGATGTTGGAATTGGAACGGTATTTCTGCAAGAACGTGTGAACAGACTGTTTACTGTAATGTGCATCAATAAAAACCTGTTGAGGAGTAAAAAGAAATTACTCTGTGATTTAATAAGAATATTGGGATTGACATCAGAAAATTCTAAAACTACCTCAGTAGAAAGAAGTTCA
Source organism: Tachypleus tridentatus (assembly GCF_004210375.1). Classification (NCBI taxonomy): domain Eukaryota; kingdom Metazoa; phylum Arthropoda; class Merostomata; order Xiphosura; family Limulidae; genus Tachypleus; species Tachypleus tridentatus. The sequence continues at coordinate 141,066,845 of NC_134834.1, forward strand.
TCATCCAGATGAAACGCCAGCCTTTTACATGCATCCAGAAGTCGAAAATTTGTAGTACGAGGATCATGAGGTAGGCGTTATACTTCCAGAACTATCGGTTTTGCAATGAAGTCATCAAAGAAGGAGCTGCAAATGTTGGTGCAAACTGTATAAGTATACTTTGTGCAAGAACCAAAAACAGTTTGTATATAGTATAAGAAAAATACTGTAAATACTATTCCTGAACGAGGGTATTTTGGTTTCATATACATGCCTGTTTAATTTTAGTGTAAAAGTTATGCTTTAGGTAGTTTAAGTCCAATGCAAGTGCTCAGTTTAGTTATTTTTAGTAGTTTATAGTAATTTTTTACACCACTGTATACAAATCACATGCTTTGTATTTTAAGTGTTGAAGATTGGCGATTGTTGTATTATCGCATCATGTTACTAGAAGCTTCTGAGTTTTTGTAGATCTTTTAATTGAATATTATTGCATCATATTATCTTAGAGCGTCAGGCTATAAATACGAGCCTAAAATATAGTTCGAGTTAGTTAGATAGCTTTAAAATGTTTGATTGTAAGTTTAGCCATAAAGATCATTTATTGGCGATTTCTAAAGTGAAATCATTACGGATTTGTATTGTAATAAAAGAGAATATAACAGATAATTTGTCTTGTCAACTAGATAGTAAGTGAACAATCCTGTGTGAAATCTGACAACAAATAGAGGCAATTATTTGAAGCTCTTCATAACCAGCAAAGTAATGCACTTTTGTATATATGTTGGACTTGTCTTAATATACTATTTTACAACAAGTGGATTGTGTGCAGTTTGCTTGTTGTTGACACTTATTGTCAAGAATTCACAGACACCTATTGTAAAGAATATGGTCAATATATAAAAACTGACAATCATGAAAAATATTATTTATGTTAATCGTCTATGTTAAGCATTAGAAATATTAGGGGTGAAAATTGTAAAAAACACGGAAAAAATTTTTCTGACAGAGAACAAACTAATGATCGGAAATCACTGATTTCAGCATCTTGATTAATGTCATAAGATTTATTTGTATTTAGATCAGCAATCCAACTGTTCAACCGTGGTTTACTAGTTTTAAGTGTGTATTATAAAACTTTATAAATGTTGCATTGAATAATGGTAAAACAAATCATGAAAACTGTTTTGCTCTGTAAAATGACGATAAACTTATAATTACTGCTGGAACTAGGTAGGTGCTATGTCTGTCAAAGAAGGATGACGACGAACGAAATAAGGAATCTCGGTTTAAAGCTTTTCACCAGTTTTCGACTTTAAGACTATGGATAGCTGAAAAGAGTAATATACACCGGAAATGAAGCAATGGACCAAGTAATTTCATTTTTAGTCTCAGAGAAAGAACAAAAGAACTTTTTATTGCCTTAGCACATACATCCATGCCATCCCTACATAGAGTGCTACAAAACCTTGAGAGATATATATTATACAAGATATTGTTCTTGTATACCAACTAATAAATTAATATTAATTTCCAATCACCACAAGCTTAAGTAATAAAATAAATATAGTTTCCTTACGTTCTTACTTATAAAGATGATAATGTATTGTTTCATCATTTGGGTACAATATCTGTTAACAATATTTCTGGCCCTAAAACCAGTAATATTTCCATAAGTTCAGCCAGATTAGGAGATTAAGTTAATCCTAAATACAACTATTAAGCTAACAATGCAAAAATAATAAAAGTAAAGCTATCAAAATGTAAACAAATTATAATAAAATTAAGCATATTAAACATTCTAACCACTGTTATCAATGAAAGGAACAAAAGAAATAATAACATAATATATCTTACTGTACTAACTGTTGGATTAAAGTACTGTCAGACTTAATGTTCGTTGTCCAGTGTAACATCAGTATAGCCATGCATAAACTTAACTTCACACAACTCTTCCTACAACGTCTTGTGACCAATTGAAACCCACAAAACTTCAACAGTTTAACTTCATAGACAAGCTACTACAACATATTTTATTATTTATGTCCGAGTCAAGCAGAAGGATATTAGTTATCAAGAGTACAGCCAAAACCTAACGCTTGTGAATATACAAAATAATGAATAAATAAATCATACAATCAACACCTTTAATACTGGTTTTGTAATTAAATTATAAAAATATTAAATGTAATACAAAAATACATAGTATGTTAAACAAACTATGAGATGTGTCCAACACAACTGCTCCCACTTTAACTAACATATAAATTTAAACTCGTGGGTTCGGAAAGTGCAAGTTATAAATAAAATTAAATATTCTGTGGAAGAAAACATGTTAACTCTTGAGGAAGTTCAATTGTTGTAGCAAGGGAAGTACTGTGGCAAATAAAGTAACGTAATAAGCATAAAACAAGAGAAGGTAAAAGTAGTTGTTCTCAATACACTAATTAATTTGAAATAGTTTAAGGTAATAGTGCAGACGTTTAGAAAAGTCGTGATATTCTGAAAAATGTCCAAGTCAAAGTCCATAGCTACTAACAAGGTTATTATTGTATTTCTAAAAAGTTACTTAAGATATCGTAGGAAAAACAGTTTGTGAAAAATGAGAGCAAGCTTATGAAATCTATTCAAGAATCCGTTTTATTGAAAACCTTGCTCTTGATTATTTGATTGAATTTGCTGGAATCTAAATCCAGGTTTGCGTTTTAAGTGAAAGAGCTTTTCGTTCAGAGTAACTCCAGTTGATAAATATGTTCACCTATGGCAGAGACACCTTGATACTTTGGTAAAATAATACCTTTAATATACGCACAGATACGACTGATATACAAAACATTACTGTCATCTTTCTCACAAAGATTTTTCATAAACCAAAATTTCAGTTTGAATAAATATAAATCTGCAACCTATGGGCTGAAATTACCTTTCATTGGAGTTTCTTGTATTTGCTAGAAGACATGTAGGTCACATTTCACAAAAATATGTTGTAAAGTAAAAAAATACATGGCCAACAATAATTCGTTTAATATTGTATTGGTGATTTTAGCATTGTTATAAAAACTTCTGCTTATTGACACAGAACATCAACTGATGATGAAAAAACCTTTTACAAATAAGAAGATTAGTGTAAAAATGACTGAAATCAAAACTTCTGTTGTTGTCGCTTCATATCTTTTAATTTTCTCGTAACATTAAATAGAATTACTGATGGAAGCGAATATATTAGTACCGGTTCTCTATGATAATATTATAGTAATTATTTAGATGTTGTTTAATGTATTTCAAGCTATTATCTGTTAAAACTCACAAATACAGTCGTTTATGTTTTGTTTTATTTCTGTTATTTCCAGTAATAAACCTATATTCGTATTATATTTTATGTAGTTAGGAATCGAAAATAATTTAAGTACCATGGTATAAAATATAACAAAATCTATACCAAATTTAATTAGATCATGCAGTATTCTCAGATAACCTGATTTTCATACAGATATTAAATAGGTCTGCTTAAGAACTAGAATATTGAATAGGAAATTTGTGGAATAATCTAAATTTGAAAATCAACTTGATTTTAAGCGTTGGGAAGTAACGAGAATCGACACGTGTGATTTTAAATGTAAAACAATTTTAATTATATAACAAAGCAAAAAAGTGTGTGAATCTGCATAGACGTTTAGTCAATTGTTTTTACTTGATTTACGGATGGAACTTTCCGTCTTTCAAGTTGAAATATTTGTGGGACTAAACATAAAGAAATCCAAGTAGAATTGAATGGAAATAAAAGTTATAATGAAGTTACCACGTGAATGTTACGTCTGACAAAAGCTGTGAGAGGACAAACAGTCACGTGCTAACTCCACGTGGATATACTAGTGCACCAACTTACTGCAATATCCCTTACACAGAGTATAAATTATCTACTATAGAAAACAAAGGTACAAAGGCGACTAGAACAAAACTTCAATGATTTTTGGACCACGCGTTTGTGCATAAACTGTATAGAGAGTAACTAAACAAAATAATCAAAATTTTCTATATTAAAAAAAATATATATATATATATTAGAAATGCAAACAAAGTTGTTAACTGCTTTATCGGTATGAGTGAATACGTATATATTACGTAAACAATCTAGTTTTTAGATATTATTTTAACAGATGATCATTGTTATTAATAGTGAATTGCTTTAAGCATGTTACATGCCTATTCATCATATCTTTAATTTTTGTTTACCCACTTTCCAAATAGGATTACTTTTATCTTTTTTACTCCACTTAAATAAAACTTTACTGAATAATTCATTAATTGATCACTTATCCTTTTTACTCCACTTAATTAGGTAAAACATTAATAAGTCATGTATTACTTACTTGTTTTGTGCGATTCCAACTACCTTGAGGGCGTTCTCAGAATTTAATAACATGCATAATCGATAATGCTTAGAAATACGTTGAATAAAAAACTGTTTGGCAGTGACGTAATAAGGTGTTTTTGCGTCCGGGCAGTCTGTTGAACTGCCACTCGACTCCACTTTATATAATCATTGCAATAACTATCCTGTAACATTAACTATATTTCAACATCTCTATCACTTTGTGATACTTGTGTTCCAGGACATAAGTTGTTTGAGACTGAGATGCTTAAGCCTTGCAACGCAAAGAATGAATAAAAAGAGTTAATAGCGTTAATCGAAAAGTTTATTTTGATAAGCAGATTATAATAATACGTAGTATGATTAATCTACTACAAAAACTTCACTTACATCTTGTTTTACGAAGACTTAAAATAAATTATGTGAACATTTAATATTACAACTGCATATACAGATCGTTTGTTTTATATCGAAACTTGAAAGTAATCATGGGCTAAATTTCAACTAACACGGCTACTTTTGCTACCATTCTAGACCTACTATCTTTACAAATATTCTTAGAGAAACATACCATAGCGCAATGTAACAAAAAGAGTGAGTTGTTTGTCAAAATAGTGCGAAACCTTATTTAACGTTATCTGTCTCTCATTAAAACATATGGCTAAGTCACGGTTACCATGGCTTCGCTGAAAAACTGTAGCATAATATAAATGGTAATAAAAATATGTGAAAATCTTTTCCAAATCAATCATTTTATCATATATTGTTTTCGAAGATCTGTTGGAAGCTATAGCTCTGTGCCTAGGTTACCTACCAATCTTGGCCTGCCCTAGTTACCCTACTGGCGTTTGGTAAATTAAATCCAAACAAATCCGATGAAAACTAGTTTCAACAAAGAGATCTGCCTTCTTTATGGACAAAGGATGAAGACAAATCCACATGTCAAAGGCATAACAGTTTCATCAGTTTATTTAATACCTGCCCTTTATCAGTTTAAAACACTTAAAATATGTAGGTGGATACCATGATAAATAACACAAAAATCACAACTTTCACACAATTTATTTATAACATATTATTACAGTATTCGTTATGAGCTTACCAAACGTTTTGTACGAGCTTTTATAACCCAATATGCATATACTTAAAACGTTGTGTATTCTGCGCTATGTTCAGGGTAATTTTGTAGTAAGAGATAACAGCCAAATTGGTGGCAGAAGTGGGAGCATTCTTTTACCCCTTTTTAATACTTACTTCTTAATGTTCTTGACTAGTATTTCATGTGATTAATTAATTGATGGTCATTGGCCCCAGATGTATCTTTAGGGCCAAAGTAGGAAGAAGATACAATTCAAGAAAGGGTTTTTTTTTGTATAAATCTCATGTTGGCTGTTGGAAGAAAAAATCAGCTGAATTTATGTATTATTATAATAGTGGTGACCTTTTTTTACACTGCATTCTTCACTAGATAGTACTAGCACACTCTACAAGATATATGACACTTGTGTGCCCTCCCCTACACTGTGCGTATGTTTTGTTACACATAATTTAATGAAAGTTTTCGGTGTATGTATGTTTTCTTATAGTAAAGCCACATCGGGCTATCTGCTGAGCCCACCACGGGGAATCTAACCCATGATTTTAGCGTTGTAAATCCGTAGACATACCGCTGTACTAGCGGTTTTTTTTTTTGGTGTAAGGAAGTAACACCATCTATGAATATAGCTAATGTTAACCTACGTTAATAACAATAATATTGAGGGTAGAGGGAGTTGTGAGTCCATCAATAACATGTTCCTCGTTCCAAATTATTATCCCACAAAGTTTTGTTAAGATTGGCACAGCGACCTAGGAGTAGTTAGATAACGGACAGACAGACACATAGGTGTGTGTGTGTGTGCGTAATTTTATACAAACACAGTACGAGATGATCTATCATCTCAGGCGTTAAAATATATGTTGATGTAGATTAGAGGATAGAAAGAGTACAAAAGTTCATAACAACACAAAATGAAAGTTTGCACAATAGTTATCCCAACTCTCATAACAAATGAAACAAAATATCTAAATATTTAGGTCTAATTTAATGTAGAATTGATTCTTCTGAACCGTCTTTCAGTTTTCTCTGCACACTTAAACTTGTTTTAGAATATGTTATAGCGTACAATCCTTCAATTTTAAAAAGCTCTATCTGATCCAGCGATTTACATAGAACATAGTTTCTTAAGTCTTAGGCTTCTTCAAAAATAAAACTGTAACTGGGGGTTGAGAAGGAAATGGAAGAATGCAACTTCTCCTTACAGTACTAATTATTTTACTTACATCATAAAAATGACAACAAAACAATGATATGTGCTTGTGAAAACATTTCCTTGTAAATGGTCCACATCTTCTGTACCTGGAATGATTGTTTCACAGGAGTTTAGGCTGAGCGATTTTACTTAACTTGGAGTTTAATCATGTATAAGACAATTATTTGTATAGAAATTTTTCGTGCATCTATGCAGTATTTAAAAAGTATTTCTTGATCACTAACATTTAGATTTAAATACGTTCACAATTTCTCACACTGCCATTTTAACATTTTTTAAAAATTCTCTTTGAGAGAGGGGAAAAACAATCACCTCCGTGAACTTGTGATTATTACCAAGTGTTACGTGTGACTAAGCGTCCGAGGGAAGATATGTTAATTCAATTACGACTTCGACTTAGCATAAATTAACTGTAATAGAAAGGTTTTATAGTTACCTAGATATGCGAGTGAATAAAGATGTAGTCAGTTGCTAGGTTATAATGTGGTAAGATCTAGCCTTTGTGATATGTTGATAAAAATGGAAATGGCTTTTAATGATTTAAAATGATTTTAAATAACACCCTTAAACTTTGTTGAAACCTATTATACTTTACAGAGGGCATTCCGTAGCATAAGGAAGAATTCGTTTTTAGCTTATAAACATGTTTCATCTTTCAAAATAAAAAATAACATGCATAAGTTGAGTGATTATCTTAAATCATAATTTTGTGCGTCTTAATAAGGGTTAGAGGAACTAATTTACGAGAAACTGTGTTATTCTACTAGTTTATAAATAATGGCAACAAACGGTGTATATTAATTCTAAGCTACCATTAAACTATAGTATTTACGCAATATCCAAATTTCCTTTATATGAATTTTCTACTTGTAATTTTCATCGAATTCTTCAAACTTATTGTTGCTGCCTTTTAATCAAAATGTACAAGAAGAATATTCGTTTTCAGAATGAATTTAGTCGTACTTTATGGAAACAAACATTTTTAAGCGTTACTCGACGTCTGTTATTACATAAGTATAAAAAACATTACCAAATCATTTAACTCGTTCTAGTTAATAAAATTCACGATCAGAAAGTATCATATATCCTATTATCATTATCAGTCATAGTCAAGATGGCAGTTATGCAGATTTTGTTTTGAGATCAGAGACATCTAAGTAAAAAACAAGTAAAATAAACGAAGAAATAAAATATTTATTAACAGATGACAGTATGTTTGGGTTGTTACAACTTTCATGTTATGTTTTGAACGTTCTGGTTACTGGATCTAAAAAAGCCGGTCCACACCAGATAAAAACAACAGAAAATTATGAAGATATGATGCCTTTAACTAAGATAGACCATTATTCTAGTGCAATATACTACGATGCCAGGTTACCTATGTCATCGACCATACCTATTCAAGGAAGATGAAATCCAAACTAATACTAATATGTACATCTCTTGAAATCCGCATAAGTTCACTCCAGAAAGGCACGTAACACGTAAAAAGGGCCAAGCAAATAAAACCCTTACATAATAATATTTGTGGTATGCAACCTTTGCTTAGACAAAAGCATTAGTACAAATTTGAATTTATTAAATGTTATTGAAACTTTATATTGACCTATAAGAATTTATATGTTTCTTGAAATACTTTTTGTTAAGTATTGCTATCGAAATAATTAATAAAACTGAATTCATAGTAACATTTGTGTATGAATTTTTATTTTGACAGAGTTGACTGCATCTTCTTATAACTAGATGTTTTTCATAGCTGATGTAATGTTCACAAGAACATCTTAAAGGTAGTTTTCGCAAATGTATTACTGAGTAAACATAAACTCTGATTTAATTTGCGAAAGAAAGAGACTGAACACGCGTAACGAATCAAAAAATCTATCTTATTTTCAAAAACAATGAAAATTACAAGTACACTGGAGAGAGAACAACATTTTTTTACTGAAGAAGTTTAGTCATAAGTCATTTTAGAGCTATGATTCTTTCTCTATATATATATATCTTAAAAACTAAGAGATCTTATTATATACAAGATACTGTAATGCGTCTTCTAATCGTTTGTTAACAGTGGTCATTCCAATAGAAAAATAAGAAACATTGTTCCTCTGCCTCTAGCTATCAAACTCACATGCCAGTATTTAAAACAATTCAGTCGTTACAAAGTGTACCTAAGTTTACATCGACGTTTCTCACATGAAAGCTCACTTGATACTATAGGGGTATGACTTAGAACAATAAGTAACTGTACTTGAAGGAACTTAGTCCCATTTCGTAATCGTCTATTGTTAAAACTGTACTTGCAGCTAGAAATATGTATGAGTGAAATATTTTGAAGATTCTTGGTGATTAGAAATGCATAACTAATTGATTAAAGAGTGCCAAGTGATTAGCGTACTAGACTGTTAATGCAAGGTTTTGTTCACCTCCCATTACCGAAAAAAAATCTCACAATTTGAATAGAATATCACAAGGATTGGGATTGGTGGTATTTACTAGTTTTCTTCCCTCTAGTCTATTAGCTGTAGGTAGCCTTCGAATAGGTTTGCACGAAATTGAACAAAACTAATTAAAGAAGATCAGTGATATGATAAAAATTACAATTGTGAAAAATTACACATTTATGAGCACATGGAGATCTCCTATAGAACCAGCCAATCTATCAGCTATCCGCTCGTCTTTTATCCATACACACAAAAGCTAACAAAACGATAATATCGTCAACTGGCTTTAAAGTTTTAGCCACTGGCCGTAAAGGTTTGGAATTTCCGTTTATAGAAATTCATAGCTTCAGGGGCCTGGCATGGCCAAGCGCGTAAGGCGTGCGACTCGTAATCCGAGGGTCGCGGGTTCGCGCCCGCGTCGCGCTAAACATGCTCGCTCTCCCAGCCGTGGGGGTGTATAATGTGACGGTCAATCCCACTATTCGTTGGTAAAAGAGTAGCCCAAGAGTTGGCGGTGGGTGGTGATGACTAGCTGCCTTCCCTCTAGTCTTACACTGCTAAATTAGGGACAGCTAGCACAGATAGCCCTCGTGTAGCTTTGTGCGAAATTCCAAAACAAACAAACAAACATAGCTTCAGTAATAACTGAATTTGTTTTAATTCTCTCACTACCTATAAGAATGCTTTTACTATCTCAATGAGTATAGACTTACATTATATCCAAGTTTACTCCTTTGTTTTATAGACTCCTTCACTTTGAGTTTTAACCCTTACTAATGTCGTAATACATAAACTTTTAATTAATATTTTTGGTGATGATTTCTAATTATAGTTTTAATTTTTACTCATGGGATTTACTGAATATGAAATGTATATATTCCAAAACGTTCAGTATATTGCTATTCATGACTATTGTGTTTGTATTGTTTATTATCATACTGAATGTTTCGCCTCATGAATGTTTTCTGGTAAGAAATTCATTGATAGCGTACTCTTCGAATTATGCATTTCTTAGTACATTTGCATGATTTTTACAACGAGTATCTTAGATTTTAATAAAAGTAGTACGAGATGGAAAAATTTACAAAACAGCTGATATTTCGGAAAAGAAATATTTTATGAAAGTAAGTGATCACTAATTTCAGAAACTTTATTTACCATTCAAGTTTTGGGCCTCCGTCATCCGGTATTGGTTTAAAGTGTGTTAAAATGTCATTGATGAAAAGGTAAATAAAAACGTTAAAGAAGCAAAATTATAACCTGACATCTGATTACAGCCACGGCTATTGAGGATTCCTTTTTGTTCTGAAATGATTGTCGTTTTGGTATTCTAATATGCGTTACAAACTTAAAAACGTTATGAAGCCTTTTATTTAATAATTGTGCAAAAATACTTTATCATTACATATTTGTAGAAAAATATGATTGCGACTCCAAAAGGAACAAATCTACCTAAGTCTAGGTAGATTATTATTCATAATTTATGAATACCTAATTCAAAAACCATTTCGTGTAACAGGTGTGGTCACGTGACATCTTCACGTCCGAATCTCTTCAGTTTAACTGGTCGTCCTTGGCCGCTTCCTTCATTTTTTTCTTCTTAACAAACTAATTTACTGTGATTCAAATGTAGTAATGGCTTTATTTATATCGAAAGGAGAGAAGATTGTTCAAGTTGTTGTTTTTTTAATCTTTTGAAATAAGAACTAGGCCTAGCAATAAAGTTAAGCAATGTAAGGAGTCTCCTGTGGTACCAAGTACACAGAGGGTTCAGCTAAATAGCAGGACAGCCCTAATTTTTGTTCATAGCACCAGTTAAGCCGTTGTTGACATTAATACAAGTCAAATTCGACGTTAAAACGAAACTGCAGTAATATACAATATATAATGTTAATGAAATAATCTATATGTAATTTAATCATTATCATGTTAAGACTTTTACACAGTTATCTAACGTATAACTTTACATACTTTATATGATCAGTTAATAATATTACCGCAAGCAACATCAAAATACACAGTTGGAATTCTCATGCTTACAAACCATATACATTTTCCACTGATGGTTGGACAGCCACTGACAAAAATACAAGTTTCTATACAGTAAGTATCTCAATGGTATAAACTTGAAGACTGAAAATTAGGAGATCAATTACTACAGTTGAGGACCCGGCATGGCCAAGCGTGTTAAGTCGTGCGACTCGTAATCTGAGGGTCGCGGGTTCGCATCCCCGTCGCGCCAAACATGCTCGCCCTTTCAGCCGTGGAGGCGTTATAATGTGACGCTCAATCCCACTTTTCATTGATAAAAGAGTAGCCCTAGTCTTACACTGCTAAATTAGGGACGGCTAGCACAGATAGCCCTCGAGTAGCTTTGTGCGAAATTCAAAAACAAAACAAACTACAGTTGAGATAATCTATTGTGTAGCATTGCGGTAAAAAACGAATAATTATTCAATAATAAAGAAAAAGATAATGGAAAGTACTTCGGCTGTTGGGGTAATCAGTAGACATCAAAGTATTCCATTTTGGTCGACCATATATTTAAGGAAAGAGTATCTATAGTGTTGAACAAAACCTAGAAATGGACAAATATATAAGAGCAGACCACAACTTTATTCTGAAAACCTGCTCAATTTAAAATAAAGATCTTGAAACACGTTGCACAAATGATATAATATGGCTTTGGAGCATAAGAATTTGTTGTAAGCGTTTCTAATAAACACACTTACACATATAGTTAATTTAATGAAATGGGTGTTAATGAAGTTTGATACTTTATCAATTGGTTCAGTGAGCTTGTGGGATATCAACCCTTAGAGTGCGATTAGAACACATTAATAGGTTGAAATATATGTTATAAAGAAATTACTAAATCGTTGCTACGTATCTGTGACAGTTATTACGAAATATCAAATAAGGTAATGTTTCGTAGCTCAGCAGCAACTCCGAGGTCTTATAACGTTAAAGTTTGGAGCTCGATGCATGCGGTGGGGATAACACAGATGGCTCATTCTTTTAGTTTGCACTTAATAACAAACAAACAAGTAATTTAGGCTTTATGTACAAAAATTAAAAGTTAATCGTGGAATTTAGTTAACTTAGAATTGATTGGAATCATGTCAATGCTGAGCTGCCTTCCCTCTAGTCTTACACTGCTAAATTAGGGACGGCTAGCAGATAGCCCTCGTGTAGCTTTGCGCGAAATAAAAACAAACAAACAAACATGTCAAACTTTACGTCACGAAGTTTACAGTCCAACCACCACTCAGTGCTTTTTTTTTCAATACTCGATGTTCAGTTTACCTGCTTTTCCTTAAGCTATTTAAACCACTTAATCGTTTGATCTTGAAACAGTCCGTTTTCCCATTCAGTTAGTTTCGTGATTTTTCTACTTACGGCTTGACAAAACCTGGTGTTTACAGGGTTAAACTTGAAATCTGCGGATTAGATTCCCCATCATCGAGCATAGTGGCCTTTTCAATTTTCATACATGAAAACGTTATAATGTTAGGGTCAGTCCCACTGTTCTTTGATCATAGTAGCCCAAGAATTGATGAAGGGTGTCTACCATTGATAAATTGATAAATTTGTTTAAATAGCTTTAAACAAAATTCAAAACAAATTCTACGTAATGCATAGTTTACTGGCATTACTTGTTTTAACTATTTGTATATTGTTATTAATTATATATATGTGTGTGCGTGTGTGTTTTAGCTTTTTATTTCGTATTTACGAGACAAGTGATAGTTCTAAAGGCAGGAAAAGTATTAAAGGATATAGTATTCTCTAAAACTAGTATACGAAACACTTAAATTAAAATTGTTATTTACAAAACTTGTGCATGCAGGTAATACAATGGTTGTTTTTCCCCACTCAAAAAGTATGTATTTTTTAACACTCAAAGCACTGCCATTTACGGCAAGATAAATCATTTCATACACTTCCCGTTTATTTTTTACAGCACACAATGTCCTATATTCTACTTGTTTGACCGGTCTCCCTTATTTACAATCCAGATACTATACTACTTCTACCACTAGGGGACCTTGCTATGCTAGGAACACTTTATACATTACTTTTACTGCACCCTAAAGGATAAAATACTTGATTTGTTTAAATATATATTGATATCATACCTACCTAATACACTAGTTTGTTCAAAATTGTTCCATACCAGCACAACGCAGGTTTGACTAATAGTTTATTGTAATATATAGTAGGTCTATGGACGGGAAAGATATGTGAAACGGTGATCTAAATACAGAAGGAGACTTAGAAAATTTCTCGATGTATGTGTTAACGGCCATCAAAAACTCTTGTGTTTTATTTAATAGTTCTGAAGGTGCTAGTTAATACACGTTACAACTAATTACAAATTACAAATAGAATTTACCAGGTTTGTTCTTATAACTTTTAAAACCACATTTACAGCAGAATACTCGATACACTTTTTAAATGACCTTATTTTAAAAGGATTAAGGATATATATAAAACGTTAACATATAAAAAAACTAAAAATGAAAGCTCAAGACACACATTTCTGTAATTAAAATACTTTAATTAGTATTATTCATAGAGTTTAAATCGCTGACACAAAGTTACCAACCTTGACAGTTAATTATTAATAATATAAATTTACAATAACCGTTTAATATCCCTATACTTAAAGCTTTAACTTCCGAATATTTCTTTGTGTGTGTCTTACTTTATCAATAAAATTATTAATATTAAATCTGCTTACATGGGCTACTTCAGTGTCTGTAATACTGGACAGTCACCGTCTTAATGTTTTTTTAACCTTATTAAGTAAATTCAAAATCTTTAAACATACTGTTATGCCATTCAACTCTTAATTACTTAATATTTTAAAATGGTTACATTAGTCTACCCACCTGAGCTAGCGCTCCCTTCTATGATGCATTTGATAATAGCAGATGTAAACACGAGCAACATTTCAAACTTAAACATTTCGGCTTCAACCAAATAACAATCCAATTGCTACGACTGAAATTACAAATGGAACTCAAACTATTATTTAGGTAAAGTATTTTTGAAAACGGTACCAACCGACCGATTAATTATTCCTGTAATTCCACCTGAATCAAAAAATCACACGTTCTACTACTTATAAAGGAAGCGTTTAGACTGTTGACTTTAGGCTGCTAACTGGCCAACCACATAACGGAGTAGTCAATCACATGACCACCTTCAGCTTTTATCTGTAGCTAAACGCGTGAAATAGGTCTTATAAAAAGAAGTTATATACTAGCAGAGTATAAAGTAAAACATGATTTGTTTGTTAAATTTAATCATGTAATTTTCAAATTATAATCGGCGTTTTTGTATTAATTTTGTCTGCACAATCATAAAGTTTGTTTTATTCATATGTGCGACTTATACATTAATCTATTTTGCAGAATAAACGATACAATTGTTAAATTAACGATAATTTCTCGATTAAATTACATGAAAAGTTTACCGCAAATATCGATATGCTTCGATAATTTATTTCTATCTAAACTTACTAAATAACGTTTTATTTAATTAAATAATTCACCTAATAATATGCAATAATAACACGCACAAACACACAAAATGTCTTACAACTACCATAATTTCTGTCTTTCTGTGCCATAAGAACGCTTAACAATTCAGCTAATCTTACCGAAGTGCTTCTCCTGAGAATGAAGTTTGAACTGAAATAGACAATTATCTTTATAGAGAACATAATAAAATACGTCATTCTATAGATCAAAACTTTGGCTTTCTGTTGGTATAAATAATACAGTCCCCTTTGACGAAGTTACCAAACTCTTGTCGAATGACCTACTCGAGCTGTTTCGCTCAAATTCCAAAGGATCTGAGTTTTATGGATCTTTGGAGAGTGAAATTTTAGACGAAGCATATTATTAAAACAAAGTTCAGTTCTGAGCACTTTCGAACATTCCCATCCAAGATTTTATATCAGTTACAATACTTATATAAATGAATAAACCATTCACATTTGTTGTTGTCTTCAATTGTTGCTAAAATTTATTGGAAAATAATAAAATTAAAAAGTCACAATTTTTTATAACATTTTTCTTGTTTGTTTTGAATTTCGCGCAAAGCTACTCGAGGGCTATCTGCGCTTGCCGTCCCTAATTTAGCAGTGTAAAACTAGAGGGAAGGCAGCTAGTCATCACCACCCACTGCCAACTCTTGGACTGCTCTTTTACCAATGAATAGTGGGATTGACCGTCACATTATATCGCCCCCACGGCTGAAAGGTCGAGCATGTTTTGGTTTAGCGGGATTCGAACCCGTGACACTCGGATTACGAATCGAACACCTTAACACGCTTGGTCATGCCGGGCCGCCGTTTTTCTTATAAAGTAATAACTAACGTGAACTAGCGCGTGAAATATGTGAAATGTTTTCGTGTAAGCCAATCGATAACTCGACGACAGTTGTGGTACAGCTGCAATTTTTATAATGTTGACTTGTAGAAAGTGTAGCTCGTACACCGTGCGGCTAATTGGAAAATTACGGTACCTAGTAAATGGATAAATGGATTCACGTCGGTTGAAGATATCTTTTCGTAAGATAACATGGATAAATGCTCAAAATTTTACTTTTATACTTCATGGATAGTAATATGCGACGCATGAACATAATAGAAGGATATTTGCTTATTCAAACCGTGGTCTTCATTTACGAAAGTACTATTTCTTCACTTCTTCTTGTAAACAAATAAACACAAACATGTCAGAACAAATAAAACGTGTGAACAGTAAAAACTTAAATGATTCACTTTAAATTAGATTGTTATTTCGAGTAGCGCACTCATCGTAAACAATCTCCATCACTTTACTATAGTTAATGAATTTATTAATATTATTTAAGTATTTAGTTACTGTACTTTTCGAAGGAATAGAATGTGATACTTACCATTAAGGGTGATTTTCTGAAATAAAAGACAGTTAGGTTTGCCTCTACTGTTAGCTATGACAGTTGTATATAATGATATATATATAATATAACACAATTGTCGCAGGCGTATTTAAATATATTTCTTATTTCCAGGATTTTCTACTGATTCTGACTGTATAAACTACACGACATTATAGCGTTTTGAGTAAAGGTTGCTGGACTCTACTTAAATGTCACAAAAATGTCATCTACATAACGTATTTGGAAAATAGCAGATGAAGTGAAGTGGAGATTGTAGTTTATTCAATTCTGACCATGAATAAATTAGTAAAAGCAGGTTCAACAGAATATTCCATGTTTAAACTAGATCATCGAACTGGTCAAAATTGACAACTTGTAAAAGAACATTCGTTCGAAAAGCAGCAAAATGAATATTTTTGGTAACAGAAACACTTGAGATAAGCCTAGTGTTGGAGTCATTTTGAAAACACGCCTGAACACAGTGAATTGCTTTTTCAACAGGCACTTGTGTAAATAGGTTCTTTAAGTCAAAACTGTCTTTAAATACCTGGATTGAATTTC
The DNA here is from genome assembly GCF_004210375.1 of Tachypleus tridentatus. NCBI lineage: Eukaryota > Metazoa > Arthropoda > Merostomata > Xiphosura > Limulidae > Tachypleus > Tachypleus tridentatus. The sequence continues at coordinate 141,083,446 of NC_134834.1, forward strand.
TTTTTAGTTTTGAGATTAAGAATTTAAAGTTTTTGTCAAAAGAAGCTTTAGTGATATAAAGGGCAAATAGAAAGGAACTGCTTACAAAATTGTAGTTAAAAGCTTTAAAAGTATAACTGTTGTTGGTTTTTACAGATCGTATATCTGTGAGAACCCAGAGACCGTAATAAATTTAAGGAAATATTAGAAACGCTGTCAGATTTATTCAACTGTAATAAAAAATGATTTAATTCTTGTCATTAAGTCATGCATACCTATAAATTCTAACCTCCATTTGGAAAAAAAAATAAAACATGCATTTAAATTAAAAACATAGCCTAAAAACTGACCCTTCCTGAATTGTAAACTCCTTAAATAATTGTATAACGTATAGAAAACATATTACATTAAACTTAAACTTTCATAATTACCAGTAAATTAACCCTTAACACAACATAACATAACATAATGTTTAGGAAAAACAAGGGACCTGTTGGTTCATGTCCCCTGTCTCATCCTCTAAGTTAAACTAAAACTATTAAATAAATAAATTTCTAAAAATTAAAGCCACTTTTTATCATTTCCATATCTATCAAGTTTTCTTTTAAACTTACTCGAACTTATTTACACCACAATATCCGAAAACAACTCATTCCATAGGACAACTACCCTATTTGAAAAATGAAATTGTCTAAATCTGTATTTGTGCCCCTAGTTCTATAATTCTCGCTGTTAAGTATGAAAAATGTTTGTGCATTAACATTATCAATTCCTTTAACAGTCTTAAATACTTCAGTCAGATCTGTCTCCCCACCCCACCCAATAATACAGTGATATGTCTGCGGACTCACACTGTTAAAACAGGGTTTTGATAACAAAACACAAATAACTCATTGTGTAGCTTTGTGCTTAATTCCAATCAATCAATCAGAACCCCTATAACTCTCTTTTTATATCAAGTAAAAATAATTTTAACGATATTAATCTTTCCTCGTATGACAACCCCTCCGTCCCAGCTACCATTTTAGTAACCATCTTCTGAACCCTTTCTAACAATTCAATGTCTTTCCTAAGGCAAGGAGCCCAAGACTGAACACAATACTTCAAATATGGCCTATAACCGGTGAGCTATGAAATTACATTACAACCTCTTTACACTTTTATTCAATATTTCAATAAATGCGACATAAAATTTGCTTTACGACGAGAAATAACACATTGCTTGGATGGCTTAAGAACCTGATCAATCATTACACCAGGATCATTTTCTTTTATGACACTGTTAAGGTTATTTAAAGTTAAATTGTACATATAATTCAAATTATAATAACCCACATGCAATATCTTTCATTGATCATAATTAAAACCCATCTGTGATTTATTTGCCCAACTCACTAAATGATCTAAATCCTTTTGTGAATCAGCAGCATCCTCTTCACAGCTAGAAACACCCAAAAACGTGATATCATCAACAAATTTAAGCAATTTATTGACCATTCCTTTAGCTACGTCATTAATGGAAGTCAGAAAAGGCAATGGTCTTAAGACTGAGCCCTGAGCATTTGCAACATTAATCCAGTTTGACTAAACTCCATTTATAACAACATTTGGTTTCTTCCATCAAGCCATTCTTCTGTCCAGTTGGTTAATTTATCCCTCACATCTATAATGATAAGTTTCTTTACAAGCCTTTTTGTAGCACATTATCAAAAGCTTTTTGAAAATCCACATACGTAAAATATACGCGCGTACCCTCATCCACACATGTAGCAATATTTTCAAAGCACGTGAAAAGATTTGTAAGGTAAAATGTTCCCCTAGTGAAACCATCTTAACCTTTCGATAAAATTCTAAACTTTGTTAAATTAATTTTCAAAACTGTTGTAAGACCATTAGACCTATAATTACTAGAACAACTTTGATTACCTCCCTTCAAGAACGGGGTAACAGCAACTCATTTCTAGTGAGTTGGTACTTGTCCACTATTCAAGGACTTAAAATTGATTGTAAGTGGTTAACATATCACAGGAGCCTTATCATTCTATAAACTTCCCAACTTTTTTAATAGCACAGGATTTATGTAACTGTCTTGTTCAACTTTGTTTTCGTCTATTAATCATTCAAGATGAGGAATACTGCTTAACGTCTCCATTAGTTGTTTCTTCCATGAATATCATTCTGCATCCTTCCTCATTCACTAAATAATTGGCTTAACATTTTTGCCAGATCATCTTTCAGTTGATTAATGAACAGCATTAAATATTATCATTTGTGGATATTTCATCTTTCGTTCTGTTCTGTTACATTTTTGGTCTTAATTACTCTGTGCTTCCCTGTTTCCATGGTGTTTATTGAATATTCTTTAGTAATTAAAGGTATTCATGATAATGTATTACCATTGATACGATTCTAACTCAGGTGATTCACGTTATTGATGCTATACTGAAGATTCTGGAGCCACCTTGCTATCTGACGTTCTGTTTTGCATACATTTATCAGCCATTTTAGCTTTTGTCCATAAAGATAGTGAAGGCTCAAGACCTTCTGTCTGCAGAATTCATTGCCTTTCTATAGCAGGCAATTACATGTTCTTTCCTATGTTGTATTAATGATAACACTACTCTCACTGCAAATCCACTTGAATCTCTATCCATCATAGGCAGGTTTTCAGTAATTGGGTATACTAATACAGAAGCAGTTACTAGTTATTTCTTTAGTTGATTTTTTTCTTTCCCAAATCAACAATCAATTGTTTGTGTAAAGGACGAGATGCGTTAAATAATGATTTTGTGAAATGACAGTTGTAACTGTCCAGCCAAATTCAAACAGATTCTCTCATAAGAGTCATTGGTATTTGCCAATTGTTCAGATTTAGGTTTGATTGGGTCTGAATACACTCCCTTATTACCGACTATATGTTCCAAAACAACTCATTGTTGACAGAACAATTAATAATGTTTGGATTCAGCTTAAGATCTACTTTATTTCGCTAATCTAGTTCGTTTTCAGCTTATCAAAATATCACTGAAGACCTTTTTATATTTCGGCTCATCAATTTTACACAAATAGAACAATCTTTCTTAGTCCAGAAAAAAAACGAAAAACAATTCATTAATTTTTAAAGTGTAGCAGATGCCTTACTTAATCTAAACGGTAAACATACTTTCAATTTATTTCTTATTTTCTCTAACGTAACTCTAAATGCAACTAAATTACCAAGTATAGTAGCATGAAAAGAAAAATTAATAACATCTTTCTTTCTGTCACTTTTGAATGCATAATTTATTGCCACATCTTCATTTAATAATACTCACAATTTCAAGTGTAAAAATCTTTCACATCCATTTCCATTTAGTTTTATTGTTTTAATGCTTGGCTGATACCACATAATCACTTCATTCTTCTGTGAAAAGCATCATAGTGGGAACATATTAGCAGGTTCTCACAAAGTGAACTATTGGTGATGTAAAATTGAGCAATGCAACTAAGTAGGCACCTATTTTGTTTTCTAAATTAGTTATCCAAACAAAAACTTACGTTCCTTTCGAATAGACATTTCAGAACACAAAAACAAAACATCAGCCACTTACCTTAAATGCCTAAACATTACTGGCTTCCTAACTAAGCTGTAAATAGGGTAAAATAATTATATTATTGCTTTACGCAACAACTTTGCTTATACAGACATGAACCACTTCCTCTTCACTAATATATATGTATACATATCTGCTAAATAGAAAAGGATAAAATAGGAAAGAAAAAGCTTCTCCATTTATAGAGAAAGCTTTCGATACAATTTGTCCTTCAGGTCGAAGGTTCCAGATATTACAGATGGAAATACTACGAGGAATTATTTGCTGGCTGTCCAGCTAGATAATAGAAAATGTCGTGCAAATGTAGAGAACACCTAGTCCAAGAAATTTCTCCTGAGGCAGGTGTCTTTCAGGGAGGGGGGTTATATTATAGTGACATACTATTCATCACGTACATAAGCGATATGCCATTAACTCACACAAATTCCTATATTGATTAACTATTTGCGAATGATGGAGAAGTTTGAGAAAGTTCCTAAACTTTCTTCATAGCAGTCACAAATTTACAGTCCATGATTAATGATATAGCCGCATGCTACCAAAAGGAAATAATAAAACTAATGTACGACAAACACAAGTCCTAATGTTCTCAAAAGCCAGTCAAACTCATAAAAAGAAACCCGAGCTTTATCTAGATGGAACATTTCCCAGACTACTACATCAGGAAAAATTTTAGGCTTCACTTTGACAAAAAAATAATCTGAAAAACACATGTTAATAAACGAAAATGATCTATGAGAACAGTCTTCTTTCTTTGTAGTTAAGCACCAAGATACACAATGGACTCTCTAAGCTCTGCCCACTACGAGTATCGAAACTTGGGGTCTAGCGTTGTAACTCGGCAGATGTAATTCTGTGCCACTGAGAACCCGCGACCCTCGGATTACGAGTCGCATGTCTTACGCGCTAGGCCATGCCAGGCCATACACCTAGAGTAGTGTATCGTTTATTAAAGAAAAGCTGTATTTATTTGATATTAACTGATATTATTGAAGAATATGTTTATGAAATTCAGAATATACACATAAAGTAGGTTATCGTTTATTTTAAAGAAGCTTTATAAATTTTATATAAATTGATAGTAATCAAGAATATGTTTGTCAAAGGCACACAATACACGTAAAGTAACTTATCGTTTATTAAAAAGAAGCTACATATATTTAATATAAATTTATATTAACCAGGATTATGTTTATAAAAGTCACATATTACACATAAAGTAGCTTGTCGTTTATTTATGAAAGAGCTACCTTTATTTGATATAAATTGATATTAATCAAGAATGCCATTAGCTAATATCTTTCATTTAGTTTGACCTGAAATTGTTTTAAATGGTCATATTCTAAGGGTTATATGAAGATACGACCTTATATTTCTTTCGACTTATTTCCAAAGTGACTAAATCTGATGGTATTTATCGTGGAATTACTCTTTGTACACAATTGATTTAGATGTCATGGTTTTTGTTTCAAAACTAATGAGTGGCATTTCTTCCTGCTAGATCCATCAGAATCTTTCCAATGAAACATCTTTGGCGTGAAGATGAAGTATATGATTTTATCACATCAAAGTCGATTTCCACTTTGCTTTATCAGATTGAGTAGAACAAAAATATTTGTAAAATCAGTGTTGATCAATATTTATTACATGGCTTCCCGTCAATTAATATAACAACTCTTTCGCTAGTTTCTTGAATTAATGAACTTCTTATTTTAGTTGTGGCTGATGTAGAATTTTCAGCTTAACTTTGCCTCTTATGTCTAGCTTTCTGCATCTAGTCAATTCTATTTATCTGTTTAAGCTCTCGACCTCATGCTCATATAATCATTATTTTTGCTTATTGCCATACATTAATTTTTAACATCTTAATTATAATTTCCTTTTTTTACATATAGCACTTTTGTGTTTCTGTTAGCCTTTGGAAGCATGGTTTATTTCTTATAGGTTTTAGTCTGTAGTTCCTGGAAATATGTTATTTTAAGTTACAGTTTTAACATCCACTGTTTTCGGTTTATTTATTTTATTTAAGTGACTGGCTGTTTAATGGTTCCTCGAGTTATTCTAAACTTCCATGAAAAGAAAGTGGTTCTGTAAATTTTGGATTGGGTCTTTAATTATTTATTTACAGCTTTAATTGATTCAGGTTTCATTGCAAATTTGATTATTTCCTTTAAGGATGGACACTTGCTTTGCATTAACATAATTTATATCTCCTCATTTATTATGGCATCTATGAAATTGTTATATGCAGAGGATTTACCATTTCTCTTGCAGAATTTGAGTAACTGAGAAAGTCATTCCTCATGTTATGCAAATTCAACCAGGATTTCGTCTTTTGTCTATTTCTTAAATTTTCCTTTAATAGCATAAACCTAATTTGATGCTTCAAATCTCTTTGATAAGTGGTCACTTTAAGTCTATGCTGAAAGGTTTTTAATAATATTAAAAGTGGTCCTTTCAAAAGTGCAGAAAGATAAATAGCTAGATGTTCACTACTTCATCCATGTTATATAAACATTATTTCAAACTGTATCTGCTATACCTCCAAACTTTCCTTTTCGCCATGGTTTGCCAGTGTTTTGGAATGATTTCCTCATGAACTTATTCTGTTTATTGTAATCCTTCTGTACATAAACTATGGTTTTTAATTTGAAATCTGTAGTTTAATTTTCCAATCTTGTATTTGTTCACATTTATTTTTGCTCTCAGTTCTTTAAATATTAATCTATTTTCTGTGATTTCTTTTAACTCACCCTTCTTCTTAATGATATGTTAATGTTCTGTTTCTTCATTTCCAATTCTATCTTAACTCTTTTATCATTTTCGAGCTGTTATGACTGATTTTAACAAGTAATATCTTAAACTTGAGTCTGGATTATAGGTTATTTTTATCAAAATAATCCCACTCCTGTCACAAGTACTAATTTCTATTGATGGAAGTTGTTTTTGAATTAATCAGTAAAACAATAATACAAAGTCCAATAAACTTGAACGATAATGAAATATTATTTATTCGAGTACAAGTTTTACACATTAGCTTATCTAATAATCGCTGATATGCTTAAATTCAGAGTGGATGCTAAAATCATCAATTTTACTTTCTAAGTTTTATATGCACAATATTTCTGTTATTTACTTAAAATACAAACAAATTCAATATTCAAAATTTAAACTGAATGATCAGTTTATAATAGAGTAGTCAGTAAACTTACTACTTCAACAATCGGTGTTAGTTTGCTGGAGTCTAACTTGAGTTTTGCATTGTTCCAATCAATTTCTAAACATTTTAAGAGACTATGGTTATTAAGTCACGCCAATTACATCATGTTCATTCTCACTTTGACGAGAAGTCAGTATAAGTATGTAAGACTTTGCTTTCTGATCACGCTTTATGTTTTGAAGCTAGTGATTCTTACGTTTGCTTGTATAAACTTCTTGAATACACAAGCATACATAACTTTGTATCCTTTTTATGCGTGAGGTTGCACTTGATTATCTATTAGGCCACACCAATCTTCTTGAAGTGCATTTGTATGAAATGTTCTTTAAAATTAATACAATATGCATAAAGTAGGGCAAAATGTAAACCATTTGCTAAATTTGTATCTTCCAGTTATCTTTCTTTTTTATCCAATGTACTGAGTTCTCATGACCTCGAAATAATGGTACTAATGAGGTAAATAAATATGAGCTCATTGCCGCTATTGCATCAAAATACTTCTATTGTACCAGACACTGGATAAATTCGTTTTGTTTTGAAGTCTAAAGCACGAATTATTATGTGTATGAATAATTTTGGCTTCTGCTCTATCACTGCTTCTTTCCCACTGTGATAACTATCATTTTCATGATATCATTTGAGTTGGAATGGTCCAACATTTTCAGGCAGCATACGAATACTCATTTCGTGGTTGTAAGGTTTGCAACAGAACAGTGATTTTATGCGTTGGTTCATATGGCATTCAGATAACGTATAGAATTACATATGTACTGGTTTGTGCATCTCTGAATATGCAAACTAATCAAATATATAGAATAGCACAACTTTTCATGCAAATTAAGAATTTGTCTTTATTACCGAGATGCTTGTATTTATTAGAGGCCACAGTGACTAACTTATACCACAATGACGCAGAGAATAGGAGAACTCTGATTTTGTTTCCTTCACGCTGATATTTGTTTTTATTTTGGTATCGAATTAAAAACTTGTAGGCTTTGATTGTAGAATTAAGCACAAAGCACAAAGGGCTATCTGTACGCTGCTTATTAGGGGTATTAAGACATGATTTCTAGCAATGTTAATCCGCAAACATATCGCTATGCCACTGGGGAGCAGGTTTTGTAAGGAAGACAGAAGTTGAGTAACTAACCATAACAGATGAAAATGTGGACCGGTCATTGTTTTCGTTGATCTTAAAGAAATAAAATTTTGCAGTTCAGATATTTATACTACAAAAATTAAAAAATGTTCCCACTGCCGTTAACACTGTCAGTGTCAGGGGTAAACCCCAAGAAAAAGCAAGTTTAAAATAGTGCCACCGCTCATAAACATGATGTCAGCACGAAGGTAAAATGTAAGCAATTGTGACTTGTGTGTCACAAAGATCACAGATTGGTGGATGAGCCCCAGGTAAAAGAAATCAATGAGTAAAATAACTGTGACCAAATGTAGAGCCTGTACAAAACAACGTCCTCTCTTCAATCTTTACGCAAATTAAGCAGCCAAAAACACCAATAGGTTTGATTTGAAAAGGCTTGTTGTGAAATTGTTCTCTCCAAATTCACTGCCAGCTGGCGTGAATCCAGGTCTTGGTCACAGAACCATAGTCCATATGTGAAAGAGACAAGACTATGTCAACATCAGAACAGACAGACTTAGCTGCTATGCCAGTATGTTCATTTTCTAGAATACTGACATGGCCTGGTATTCAGAAAAACTGGATAGATATGGATGACAGAGAAATCTTAGTAAGTCTTTTCTGAATATTTGAGAGAACAGAGTGATAACTTACATTAAGTGATTATAGAGCCAGTAAAGAATTAAGAGAGTCAGCTTAAATAGTACATTTATTGTAATGCTTAGCTTCTACACGATCCAAGGCAAGCATATTAGGATATAGATCGGAAGTAGACACAAAACTGCAGAGAGGATTCTGTGAGAAATCACGAAGCCACAATAAATCGTGGAAGAGCCCGCAGAATAACCTGATTTCGAACCATCCATGAAAACGAGAACAAAAGAATAGTTAAAATATGTTCAGCAAACAGAATATGACACTTCCATTCTGGTGTATCTAACCTTCTAAGATGATTCAAAGAAAGGTCACAAGTGAGGATGGTAATGAGTCATGATGGGATGTGCTAACCACCGGACCCAATAACGTTGTCCAGTGACATATGCAAGTTAGCCAGCTGTGCATGGATGCAAAGGCCAAAAGGAGGAGGGGCAAACTATTTATTTTGAAATTATACAGTCAACTGAAGATAAAAGAAATAAACCTAGGTGGAATTCTGTCATAAGAATTGAAGCTTCATAGCATAAAACAAGGAAAGTTGCAGTGTCTGAGATGGAAGGTAAGTTTATTGGACTCAGTGTATAGACTCTGCACTGGCGAAGTGTAAAAAGCCTCCACCCAATCGGAGCACACAGTCCAATGTTTTGAACCAGGGACACATAGTCCAGCTTGAAATATATGAGGGCATGATAGATCTTCAACGTAGAACATTGATCACTTCCCAAGAACTGGAAGAGAGGACTCAAAGTATCAGTGTACACTTGACACGAAGCTGCTTAATGTGACAAATGAAGGTAAGTTTACAACCAAAGATAAGCCCCAAAAACTTTATCTCAACCACCATAGGAACAATATAATCACCCCAAAGAAGTTCCCTATCAAGATGCATACCCTACTTGTAGCAGAAATGGATGAAAATGGTCTTAGAAGAAGAGAGAAGGTGAAACCGTTTGCCATGGTACACTCAGCAAAGCAAGTAAGAGCAGTCTGAAACCGTTTCTTAATAACTTAATGATTAATGATTGACAAGAAATGTAAAAGTAGATAAAATAGAGGCTGTTTGCAGCCGTAGGAAACACTGGTAATGAGTTTGATATTTCAAGTGAAAAGTATAACACAAAAGAAAGAGTCCTTAGAAATTCCAAATTTGTGTGAAGGAATGGGTCGAGACACAATGCTCACTCTTAAAGAAGGCTTCCCTGATTGAGGTTTTTAGGCAAATAAGGGGGTCCATAGTAAAATTCTTTTAGTGAAAATCACACTGGGTGGTGAGAAGATGTTGTTTGATTCAATGAAAGAAATAAGGCGTGCATTCATAATCTTCTCCAAAACCATGCAGAGAGAGCTAGTCAAATTAATTAGATAATAATTAGACAGAATTTTGGAATCCTTCTCAGACTTTGAAAAGGGAGAACAATATCATTGTGCCAAGCATCAGAAAAATATCCAAAAAAAGTGCAAAAGAAGCAGGAGAGAGATGGCATTGCATCTCACAGTGAACGTTATCAAGTGCTACTTGATGTATTGCCAGCCCATTGAAGAGCAATATTAAGTTCCACAAGTGTAACTTAATGATTATAATCTTAAAGATGATCTACCCGAAAGGAAAATAGTGATCTCTTAGTCCGAGACTTAATGGCGAAGAAGGTGGGAGAAAAAAAAATAGTGATGGAAAGGTGGGTAAAGTAAATCCCAAGAGTATCGGAAGTGTTCTGTACATCAGCAACTTCCTAGTTATTGGAGATCAAGACAGAAAAAGGATAAAAAATATACTCCCATTGATTTTCCAAATATTTTCCCAGACGATATCTGACATTCAACTCTGATCAGTAAAGAAAGGGCATGGGCCTGTGAAAACCAATGCAGCTGAAAAGACATTCCACTTCTGTACCTGTTGGCAGGTAGGAGATCATCATGGATGAAAATAACATGGGAAATTTTCGAGGGTTTTGGGATAGAATGAACAGGAAAAGTGGAAAGTTGAACTGTTCTATAACAACATTAAGATATAATTGATCACAAGTCTTTCCTGGAGACAGGTTCACAGAACACACACTAATGGAACAACCCACAGAGATATAAATGACTGTAACCTTCCTGGATCTATCAATTGGCACAGAAAAGGTGAGTAAGTGCTGGTTAACCAGCAGCACCATGCCTCCATGAACTCAACTATCACTCAACTTTCACACAACTTGTTATTCCTGTGCAAGTAAAACTATTTAAAGGTGACAGTATCAGCAAACTAAAGAAATGTTTCTTGCAAGACTAAACATGTGACAATATCTTAATGTCATCCGAATTAGAGCAAAACCTCGACTGTTTCACTGTATCAAAGTGGTCATTTTTTATTTAGGAGGAGAATAACGGGGTAGATAACTTTGTTTATTAGAACGAGATTTTTAAACGTCCAAGTAATCTGCTTTAAAATGACTGTACAGATCTCTGTTGATAGAAGGAAACTCCTGTAACTCAATGTGTGTCTAAATAATGGTTCTGCACCTAAGAGCCAAATGAATGATCTCCAAGTACTCATTGAAAGTGATAGTTGGCTGCCCATCCATTAAACTATAAAAAAAAAACCAAAACCAGACTTTATCATTAACATATTTATCAAGTCTTCCTCAAACCCACTTAAATTTACTACCTATACCACACTAAGTTACCACCTATCCTCTTAGAAAAATGAAACTGTTTAGCTAGAGATGACTCCTACCATGCAAAAATTTACATCTGTGCTTCTTAATCTTCTCATTCTCACCAATAAGAATGAAAAAGAGGAATTAACACTATTAATTCATTGACAATCTTAAACATATGTCAGCTGTACTCTAATTCTTTTTTTTTTCAAGAGTACACACTTTCAAAAATCTTATCCTCTCCTCATATGAAAACCTTTCAATCCCAGGTATCACCCTGGAAGCACTCTTCTAAACCCTTCCCAACAATTCGGTGTCCTTCCTAAAGTAAGGAACCCAAGACTAAACACAATATCTCTATAAAATGAAATCATAACCTTTTTAGAGAAAAAAAATCTTTTCGCCCTACCACTAACAACAGTAGATTGCTTGAATGAAATGGCTTAGGAGATTGATGAACCAAAGGTCCATGATCTTTTTCTTCCTTAATACTAACTATAGCCATGTGATATCCACATGCATTCATTTACATATATTATAAGTAAGTCATCTGTCATTTTTTACCTAATTTACCAAATAATCTAACTGTTTTTGTAAAGAAATAGTTTAATTCTCACAACAAACAAACTCAAAAATTTAACGTCATCTGTAAATTAAAATACATTATTGATTACTCCTTCATCTTTGTAATTTATGAAAATCAAGAATCCTAACACTAACCTCCGAGATATTCCAGTATTAATCCAGTTGCCCCCAGTGGCTCAGTAGTATGTCTGCGGACTTACAACGCTAAAAACTGGGTTTCGATTCCCGTGGTGGACAGACCACAGATAACCCATTGTGTAGCTTTGTGCTTAATTCAAAACAACAACATTAATCTAGTTTGCTTGAACTACATTTATAACAACCCTCTGCTATCTTCCATTCAGCCACATTTCTATCCAATTAGCCAACTTATCCGCAATACCTACAGATATAATTTTTACAAGCCATTTAGGTAACACCTGGCCAAATGCTTTCTAAAAATCCAAATACGCCATAAGTAGTAACTTTTTAATGAATCGAAAAAAAGTTGTAAGGCAAGATTTTTCTCTTAGTGAAACCATATTGACTATCCAATAGCATTCTATACTTTCTCAAAGATTTTACAAAACATCTTTTATTCAGACTTTCAAAACCTTCCCCAAAAATGATGCAAGACTAATAAGCTTATCGTTAGTGGAACAATCTTTATCACTTCTCTTGAAAATAGGAGTAACATTAACCAAATTTCAATCTATTAATACCTGCTATTTAATAACTTATGCCAACAAATGGCAACATGATAATAGGTGAAGAAGATGTCGGTTTCAAGAAAATGAAAGTTCCACGAGACACTAGGTGTAGTAATGCAGCAGTGATAACCAGTCGAGTATCTGACTACCAGATGACAGAGAAGGTGCACCTGCGTGCATTAACTGTTGAAAGAATGAGAAAGTTGCTCATAGCAAAAATAAAGATAGCTACTTCATATTATATGGGTGACATTGAAGCCATGGTGTATCAAGGTATACAGCAAGAGAAACTGTTTAAACAGATAACCTCTCTCATAACCTTCATGTTATATGATGTCAAGCCCTTGGTCACTAAAAACCAAGCACTAAAGGAAGACGAGTCCACTGAAACTGCTGGATCAATCACTTCAAGGCCTAACTCCTTGAATTTGAATGGATTATGCTGCAAAACCATATAAAAATTGATGTCTCTGGATCAAAAGTGTAGTTGTCCCAACATCAGGGTTGTTTCCAGCATCGAGGTTGCTACAAAGTGTTACAGACTGTTCCAATCTTTCCAGTTGTTTCTGTTCTTTTAAATAAATACCAGAGATATACGGAGAGAAAAATGGCAGTTTATCAATATGTGCAAGCCTTGGACTACGCTAACTCCAGGTAAGTTTAAACTGCTATTTTCCTTTCATAATTAATATTACCGGGATGAAAAATGATGTACAATGCAAAAGTAATTAAAGTTAAATAAGTAATGTAGATAGGGTTAGAAACATTATGTATCTAATAAACATAATATAAGTTACTCAAAGTGTAAACTTTTATGTAACTAACGTTCTTGTTTTTCGTTCATTATATTTTCGTTCATTGGGTTAAAAGTGTATATTTTTCATGTAGAACTGGACGTTTTATCATTTATTCCTTGCTTTACTAATAAATGTTCTCGAGTTGGTTGACTTACACGCCCACTCGCCACTGCGTACCCTGGGCTTTTAAATAAATTATTGTATTTGGTGTCTTGTCATCCCAAACAATTCTTTCTGTCGTTCCCATGATAGAACAACCTGTTACAAATGGCTCATCCCACAGATTATATTTTAGGTAAATAAATGACAAGTTAAGCATTGTAAAGAAAGGTAGTGTATGTTTAATAATATGTTAGTATAGAGAAGAGTAGTAGAGATAATTATAAGTCGTATAGTTAAGAAAAATAGATATAAAAGGTTACAATGATTACAGCTGGTGCTGATGCTACTTTCAAACAAGGTACACAACCTTGGCCTAAAGCAGACAAAATATCGATTCACGATAGTTGAACTGGAGCTGATAATGATCATGAAGAAAACAAATAGCTAGTAGCCCCTACATAACGAGGTGCTACTCATCTAATCTTGGCCATACCAGTATTTTATGGCAAGCATGATGATGATGTATATAGATTTTAAACTTCATCAAAGTAGCAGCAAATATATCTGACTGGTCTGATGCCACAAAGGCAGATGTACCTAGGTTAATAATAGTTGGAAATGCTCATCATGTTATCAGGTCTTGTATGTAAATAAGAAAATCCATTGACTTCGAGTATGTAGCTCGTAGATTCTCACACAAGGTATGCGAGAAACACTTAACACAATAATGAAAAGAATACAAGCAACAGTTCAAGTAAAAAGCGAACCAGACTGATAATTCAGACACTGGCTACATAATTTAGGAAATAGATTAAGAAGAGCATACGAACATCCATCAGGTAAAGAGAAGGTTCAAAATATCCTGCAACAAAATTATGAGATTGGGCCAATCAGCAGTGTAACCAGAAGAAACGTAAATAAAGAAAACACACATGATGCTACATTATTAAATCTTATCGAAGTAGCTACCAAAGAAGAATTACAAGAAGAACAAATATATTAGAAGCAACATTCAACATTAAATGTAGTTAAAAAGCAGAAGTTTACTAAAACTAAGCATCAAAAATCAAGCTCAGCCTAAAGAAAAGGGTCTAAAATGCTTTAGATGCAGTAAGTCAAAGCATTTAACTAAAAACTATTATCAAAAGTAACAGATGCAGATTTCATGTTTTAACTGTGGAATGCATGGTCAAATGGCAAGAAACTGCAGAGTGATAAAAAACTCAAGAAACAAGAATTCCCAAAGGCTGCAACATATTCACAAAAATTTAAAAAAAATACTGAATCAGCAATTCGTTAAGGACAACCAAAAATTATGGATTCTGCTGAATAGGACCATTATTTTAAAGTTGAACATGGATCATTGAGTAAAACTAGTGTAGAAGATGATGAAAATAAAGAAAATTTCATTAATCCCATAAAGAAAATAAAAACTGGATCAAACAGCCGTGAAGCTCATTGAGATTTAGATCTTATAATCAAAAAGGAGAATGAGAATCCCGTAGTTAACGCATTAAGACGAAAAGTGTTAAAAGAAGAAAAACTAGAAGCTGAATATATATTTAATGCAAATGTATTATACAAACGAATTAGCAATAAAAAAACTAGAGAAAAAATAATTCAAATAGTTGTACCTCATTCCTTGAAGTACAAAATTATGAGAACTTGTCGTGACATTTCTTTTACAACACACTTAGATGGTAGATTAAAACATAAGAAAATATATTAAAAAGTATTGTGAATCGAGCATGGAATGTCAAAAACTAAAAACAAGCTCACATTTCAAAAATGTTCCCTTGCAAAGAGTGCCAAATTTAACCACACCATTTCAGTTAGCAGCTATGAATATGCTATGTCTTCTACCAACATCCTATGCAGGAAATAACTATGTATTCGCAGTAGCAGACTACTTTACTAGATTTCTTGGAGCCATATACTTAATGGATCACAAAAGCATTTGCAAATCAAATAATTGCTAGGTATGGAGTGCCCCAATATATTTTAACACATCGAAGTAGTAACTTTATTTCTCACTTAAAAAAAGAAATTTCACAAACTTTGAGAATGAATAACTTTGAAACTGCAGCTTATCATCCCAATGCTAACGGCTTGATAGAAAGATTCATTCGAACATTGTTAGATATGATCTCACAATATTGTGAAATATATCAAAAGCCCACCTGGGATGAGTAGATACAGCTGTTATTAATAGCCTATAGAAGCGCATAAAACTAATATTTTTTTCCCCTTTTTCACGGTAGAGATGTAGTATTATCAATGCAGGAAATATTAACACTTAAGAGAATGAGTTATGTTATAAGTGAAGATTATAGAGCAATGATAATTGAATTCGCTTTTGAATCAGCAGAAGAACGATTAAGAAAAGCAGCAGAGCAAAGAGCGAAACAAGTTGAAATGAAAGCTCAAATATATGATATGAAAATAGGATACAAGGTTTTGTTGAGCACCCCTCGTGTTATAAAGAAGTACTAAGAAGCTATCAAAGTTATGGAAAGGTCCATTTAGAGTAATTAAGCGAATAAGCCAAGTTAATTATGGAATTCAGGAAGTATATGGCAGAGTTAAACAGTTAGTAGATGTAAATAGATTGAAGAAAGTTAGGGAATGACAACCATACTCAAACGACAAAAGTGAACAAGAAACATAAAAAGTTGAAGTAGAAAACTCAGAAGCAGTAGCACCTACGGATACAGCTACACCTAAAAAGAACCAATACCAGCAGACGATAACCTGATAGTGAACCAGAAAGTAAAGGGGATGATAAAGCAGGATAAATCATTATATCTAAAGAAACATCAGTAGAACCAGTTCCTCCACCGGTTGAACATTATTGTCATTTAAAGTCACGAAGTTCGATAACCTAGCAACCAAAAACAACACTAGCCCCCAAAACTCAAAGATTTGACCCAGCACACACCAAATTCACATAAAAGCAATAAATATAAAGCAGATGTCATGAGAGTGGTTAACCATATGTTAGCTTATCTCGCTAAGCATGATTAGTTGCTATATTTAGTCGTGGGTTTGTTTGTTTTGGAATTTCGCACAAAGCTACTCGAGGGCTATCTCTGCTAGCCGTCCCTAATTTAGCAGTGTAAGACTAGAGGGAAGGCAGCTAGTCATCACTACCCACCGCCAACTCTTGGGCTACTCTTTTACCAACGAATAGTGGGATTCACCGTAACATTATAACCCCCCCACGGCTGGGAGGGCGAGCATGTTTGGCGCGACTCGGGCGCGAACCCGCGACCCTCAGATTACGAAGCGCACGCCTTAACGCGCTAGGCCATGCCAGGCCCTTTAGTCGTGGAGTATTATTATGCGTGATTGTGTGTATGTGTATGTTATGTTATGTTATTTCTTTTTTACTACTTAATTTATGCAGATTAGTTACCGGTATATTTTAATTACACTAGGTTGTTTTGTAATATTACTTGTCGGAATGATAGCAGGATAAAATACGAGTATTGTCCCAGTGGAAGATAAGGAGGAATTGTGTTTGTTGCAACTTTATTTTATCAGGATATAAATGAATAATTGTAGAAGATATTCCATTTTCACCATACTTCAGATTATTGTCGTTTACAGGAAGAAATGGTAATATTCGAAAAACTGTTTAATTAAGAACCCAGTGTCAATTTTAAATTAAATAAACACAAAGAACTTACAACGTTTACAAATAAAGATGTGTCTTAATATAAATATTAACGGATAGTGCAGACAGAATTAATAAATAATTGTAGATTAATACATAAATATCATCCAGAACTTACTGAACGAACTAGGCGATATTAATAATAGCATTTCAGTTTCAGACAGACACAAACAAAAATTACACTGATTATTGCGAGTTGAGGTATTTTAAAATTTCTTTTTAGAGCAGCAGAGACAGATGATTTGACAGGCGACTGTAATTAACTCTTTGAATCAAACAACTGAACATATGACTGAGAAATTAAACGAGTATCAGTAGCTTTAGTGAAATAGTTCATTCTCGAACAAAGAGAAGATCATAAAGCTGGAGCGGAAACACTGGTTTTCAATGCTAGAGTCCAGGGTAATTCATAACACTTAGCATTTACAGTGGAAAATTGTAGGACAGAATTAGCTAAGTTAGTTCATGTTTAATACGTAGCTACTGACGGAAAATTGAATTGTCATTTCTTACCACCTAGTAGATTACAGAGAATGCTAGAAATGGACCAGAGCAAATCGGACAGTCACAAGAAAATAAAATATATCTTGTAACTATCAAAGAGAGAAAAATTGTAAAATTATGGAAAATGTGCATTTTGTTGTTGTTGTTTTTTGTTAAGGTAATAAATTTTTGTTTGTGTGAACCACATTTGATCGGTTGTAAGTCAGGTAGAAATTTCTACAAATTATGGGCTGTTTGATGTATATTATTTATACACCAAACTTTTGTACTTGAGTAGTCGTAATGAGAATTTATTTGGATTGGACAAGATGAATTAATTTCTGTTACATTAATTTCTCTTTTTCCTTACGGTTAATTTTATATAGCATCGTATTGTATCTATATTCATTTAATAACTCACGATTAGTTATATGATGATACAGTTGATTGCAAGTAATAACAGGGCTCTTACGTAAATTGAGGGGGATGTTGAAACTGGTTTATCCTAATGAACTATTACTGGAACTATAGGCGAGAGTACAAACATGGAGGTACTGTGGTAAAAATATTTATAGAGTATAAAAATGTCCTTAAAGAGGAAGGAATGAAGCATCCTAGAATAACCAAATATTTCAACTATACTTTCTCACAGGCTAATTACAGTGCGTGAGCTTGTGGCAATGTCACAAAATAGTAAACAAACGTTTCAGCTTTCTTTCTTCCAAGTTGAAGTGCACTTTACAATAATCACATGCTTTAACAAAGCAAAATAATAGTTATGAAACAGTAACGAAAGATGAACAATGGACACAACTGTCAAGAACTAACAATATCTTCACATCAGTAATACTGAAATGTATTCTCACATAGCGTGATTCTAAGTAGATGGATATGTAAGTGTAAGCAACTGTGTTGAAGGAAAGTTATTTATTCAAGACAGACTACTCAGGATGAGAAACTATATACGCAAGTAACCTTCCCATAAACCTTTACATTATTTGACTCAAGCACCTGAACATTGGGTATCAATCAATAAAAAAAAGACAAGTTACTGCAAAGTCTACTTTCATATAAAATAGACATCTCTGAACCCAAAGTGTTGTTTCCCCGACAGCAAGAACTGTTCCAAGATTTCCAGTTCTCTTAGTTAAGTTCCTGAGGTATAAAGGCATAAAATGGCAATTTATCTACACATACAAGACTCGCACTACAGTCTACACTAATTCCACGTACGTTTTAATTGCTATTCTTCTTACACTTAAAATACTGCCAGGTAGAAGTACAATATATAATGCAAAATTCATTAAATAGGTAATGTTGCTAGGGTTAACAATATTATGAATCTAATACAATTCTATGTAATCGATGTTACCGTTTTATATTTATTATACACTTCCATATTTTTGTTGATAAAGAATAGATATTTGGGTGTATAATTGAACTCCGTATCATTTATTTCTTACTTTACTTTTAAATTTCCTCAATTTGGTTGACTTCAATTGCCACTCACGACTGTAAACCCGGTTTTTAAAATAAATCTGTAGTAATTGGTGTGTTGTTGTCCCAAACGACGCCCTCTCGTTCTTCCAATCAATCTGCTCATCCTAGTATACTAGCCGAAGCCTAGCATTTAGTCCACGTGGCCTACTTATAATTTCATCTCTAAAATTAATCCTCATCAGTATTTCTGACACAAATAAGTTATAGATTTTTTTTTATTTAAATGCTTTTATAAGACCTATTAATTGCTCATCAACTAGTTCCTCTGGCTGACCTTCCCTGCATCATTAGTCTCTAAGTGTATTGCTTACCTCTTTTATTATATCTTTTCCTCTCTTCGTTATAGCCTCCATCCATGCTCTTAGATAGCATCTAATTTTCTCCATCTTTACCCTAGCCTCATGCCTTATTAAAGAATTACTTTTAACTAGATCCTCTCGAAATTTACCATTCGCATCCTTTTCTGTCCCTTTTGTTTCCTTCCCTCCAAACCAAAAATTGAAATCCATTGCTCGTTAGAACATGCTTATTACAATTAAACCAACTACTTTTAACCCTAGTAGTACAGGTTCTAATTACGTTGGAGTCACTATTAGCTGATGCACCTATTGCACGTAAAAGCTTAAGATCCTCTTTAAATCTCTAATTTCTTTCCCAACTTGCAAACTCTACAAACTTCATTGGATAGTTATTGCTAGTTTTCAACCGAGATCATTCATTGCACCCATCACACCTACCAAAGCAGTTAATACCTACACTAGTTTTAACCATTGTATTTATAGCCTGGGAATAAATACCCAACACTAAATACAAATAGCCTACTGACAATACTGTTAAGCCCAACGTTTGATAATCAAATATATTACGGTGTTTTACCACTAATTTATTTTCATACTAAAGTTATTAAAGTTTATCTTTAAGCTAGAGAAATTACTTCATATCTAAAGTTATCATTTGGTAATATTTCTAAATATTCGTGCTGATGTTCTGCATAAAGCTAACTGACATCCTTCCACAAAGTAGAAAGGTTGTAAACTTGCCTTAGCCTAAAAAAGGATTATAAACCACAATTATTGGTCTATAAAGCTTGTACTTAAGTGACCCAATCTGTTTGTGATGCCTTACTGTAGTGACCCTACTCATTTTGAATGGTAGCAAAGATATTTTTATTAGATAGTGTAAATTGTGGTTTACCTTTCTTGAATGCATACTAAATAGGCCTCATCTTCAATGTGGGTAACCTTAAATTGTGAAATACTTTTGGTGGCTCTTCTGCGACTTGTAATTCTAAATGAGTTAGTAATTTTAAGATTATACCTGCACAACTTTTTTTTTTTTATATCTAATACGTATAATGACATACGTTATTTATATACGTTATACAATTTGCTGGTGGTGAAACTAGCGTATGAATTTCGAGGTTATACTTGGTATATCTGCATTAACCCTCCCTAACTTAGCAGTATAAGACTTGAGGGACGTCACCACCACCCACCGTCAAGGTGAAATAACAGACAAGACATTAAGCACTGAAGACAAAATGAAAGTAACACTATTTACCGGAGAAGAAATTTAAAACAAAAAATCAAATCGCCAAGTGAAAGGACTATTGAAAAGCTAAAGTAAAATGAGAAATGAAAGAAAACTTAAGTTACTAAACATAGACTATCAAGAAATTGAATAATGTAGTAAATTAGTATATTTACACGTCTTGTTTCTTTAAGATGACAGCAGAATATATTGTTAAAATGTCAAAATTGCAAACACAAAGCACATTCTATCCGTAGTTGATAATTTCGAAAACAGAGCACCAGGATGCAGGAATATCTCAACTCCACATGAAATACTGCTATTCAAACTATATTTATTGGATGTTTCAAGTTACTCTATATCTTCGTACAAAATAACAACCAAGTAAAAGTTAGCAAATTAGGCAGAAATCTTTACAGAAATTGCTATTTAAACAATAGTGTACAGGCCAGAGAAATTCATACGACAGATAAAGCATTAAAAAGATAGAAAAGACTACTACAATTAGGAAAATAATTTAACAAAGTCTACTGACAGAATATACAGTCTACTGATACATTTAATATCAAACTGTGTTGTTTTTATTGTAAGGGTGTATTAATTAAGACACCCCTATATAACAAACCATACACAAGTTCTTGAACTCACCTCCACAGTATAAATCAATCACAAATCTACTAATAAAGTAAACCTCACACACACACTGTGCTAATTAATTAACACACTCAAATACAAATCAGCTATTTCTGTGAAACCACATGAGATACCCCTGTTGTATAAATACAGATATAGATCTGTAAAGACCACAAAGTACAAAAACTTTACTAAGAATAAAAGTATCCCAAACATAAATTTCATTCAGAAATTCACACAGCTGAATACTGGGAGGATAGTTTCTACAAAAAATCACCAGATAACTTGGAATAATGCTGTTAATGGAAAATAGGCTGGTCGTACAGTTCCAATCAAAGGTTTTTGGATGGACTTGTCATTCAGTTAAACTGAATGGACTATTCATGCTGTGAAGAGAAGTGTGAAGAATGGCCTATGTCAAGTGACCAGTACTACTGTAAGTTAAATTTAAGTGCATCGCACTGTCAAATTGAAATTATAGTAACAATACTACATTTGTCATTTTATTAAATATAACCTCAAGGATGAAATCAATGGGATTGTGAGTTAACTATTTGAAACATTTGAGCAATTACTAAGTTCTCGATTTTAATGGGCTACTTAAGGTGAATTAACGATACCTGCTACAAACAGTATTTATTCAAATACCAGGATAAGTAGTGTTGAGTGCACAAGTCACTAACTCAAGGAATTTTATGTAAATAACAAAGAATCAGTCTTATCGCAGCCATAAACTATTGACTATGTTACAAGTCCACTTTACTTTAGTAAGTTACTTCTCTTAGCAAATCAACAGCAATAACAATATTTTAATGAATTAGTCAATCAAAACATTTAGTCTTGTCTTGGTAGACATATTAGATAAATATTACTGGAAGCAATACAAGAAGGCACACACAGAGCTCAGATTGTGCTACTTTTCTAGTGTAGTCTTCTTAAGGATGGTTAGTGTGTGGACTGTTTTGATTTTGTCAACTCTTTGACTATCTGCTGGATGACATCCTTGATGCTATTGTCACCTCAAGTTACATAGCTAACAGAGGGTGTTTGCTTCATTTTCGAAAAATTAAAAACCATATCTGGAACATGTGCCTCAACCTAGACTTAATTATTTTGCACATTGCACTACGACTCTAGGTTAACCAGTTCTAGAACTTTAGCACATCTTATATATTTAAAAACAGTTGGTATTGGTAGAGAAAGCACCAGAGGAGTGAACAATGTTTCGACCTTCTTTGATGAACGAAGAAAGTCGAACCGTTGTTCACTCCTTTAGTGCTTTCTCTACCCATAATAGTCGTTTCTAAATATATAATTTTCTCTACAAGTGGGTTTTCTCATCATCATTGATTTGGCACATCTTCTCGAACCTAGTTACTGGAATTTTCAAGAACACCAAATTTAGGACACTTTATCTCTAAACTTCCACATTCTTGTTTACAGAAACATCTTACCTTGAGAGCTTTATTTTTTTTATTTTTTTTTAACCACTGAATTCCTTAAGCATCTCGCTACAAGATATAGAATACTATCAAATGTATATCCCTTACTGCACATTTTTTATTTGTAGGCATCTGTTTGTAGTGGCAAAAAAATTATATCACTACTTCATAGCACTCCCATATAGGTCTTCTCTTAGACTAAATACATGTAGCTAATCTCAAATACCACAGATGTTTTAATAATATAAACTCCTCTTCAAAAAGTTGCAAATTTTGGACAAATACTTTAGAGATTATGTTTAGTGCTACTAAAATATACAGCCTGGACATTTTAGCATAGATTGTGATTTTCTGGTATGGTAGAAAAAGAATGATAGTAAGTTACACAAAGACTGCAAATACTGGACTTGTGGCAGTTCTTCTTGAAATACAGATTTCCCATAATTTGGGTGTCATATTTACTATCTCATATCTATAGAACTCCAATAATATAACATAATCAAGCAACTCTTCTTTTTATTAAACTCATGTTTAGGTTTATGAACCTCTCACTTTTACCAAACTAATTAACTACATTTTGGGACTTATCTAGAGTTCATGACATATCTCAAATTATAGTTTGTGATATTACACGCATTTTAGTTTTAGAATTTTTACTCAAAATTGTCAGTATATATGTTGCATGCATAATTACAATACTTAGACAATCTCAACAACGTATAAAAACTGAAGAATGTCTGATCACAAAAATTGCACACAGGTGTTAAAAAGAGATTGATATTTCACAATACAGAAGAACAACTAATGCAGAACAATAATAAACTTTAAATCAAGTACCTGGATTTGTTATTATTGACTTTTGTTTGCCCTTGTCATTAATACATATGTTAACTTAAAATGATTTCATTGGTGTGCTACACCCTCTTCTAATTTTCAGTAGTGAGTAAATATTCATTTCATCTCCTATTTCTGGATGTTATTAAATTAGTTGTCCCATAATTACAAATATTGTTAAAATACTACATGAAGTACAGTATGCAACAAATACAAAAGTATAACTGGTACAGAAACTTTGTAAATTCTGTCATCAAATCCTGAGAATATTTCTATATATTACTGAAGTTGATTCTTTCCAGAAGTTTTTCATGTTGTCCCTAATAAATGATGACAATTTTTTGTAAATTTGCATTGATCTTCATGTTCTGAAGATGTCTTAATCCAAGCTTGCTGAAATATTATCATTTGTGCCCATAAGCAAGCCTGACAAAGTCTGGAAAAAGATTCATAAGTGTTTATGGAACATTTTTTTGTGCAAAATTCAACAACTAGTAGACAGCAATAAAATTTTATTAACATCACTAGTATTTAATATTTTCACAAACATTTTCTATGTGAACCATTTAGACATGTAAGGGCCATCTAGCTCATAACCAATCTTCCTGTAGTAGTCCCTGGTACCTACACCTGAAGAAAGAAAACAAAACTTTAGTTGGAAACACAAGTACTGAGCCATTTATAGGTTTAAACAGTACCTTAAAAAAATTACGATCAAATATATAGCTTTAGAATTTAAATGTAAATTTATATTGCAAATGAACTAAAAACAATATCAGTGACGAACAGGTACTGATGTTCATGATTATTTGTATTTGAACACAACAGGTACAGAGAATCACAAATTTCATTGTATCAACATTTTCCTTACTTATAAGCGTAATTCTAATAGACACCTCCTTGCACCACACAAAGAGCTGTTTATCTTGTGCAGAAATAATGTGGAATTCTCTGCACATACCACAAGCTTTGAATAATTTTCCACCAGGACACATCTGTGTGTGTAATGCACCAACCTAAGAAATAATCATTATAATACTATAGCTTTCCACTAATAGGAAAACAAAATAACCTCCATTCACAGTAATTCCTATAAGCACAGGTTCACTGTTGACAAGACATTGAATATACTTGAAGTGGGAAGAAAAAGTTGGAGATGGTGCAGAGAGGTAAATATCTATCCAAAATACATTTTAAGGTAACAAAGGTATTAATTTCAGAAGCACTAGTTACATTTCTTGTACTACTAGGAATTAGAACCCTACAATGAAGATGATGGAAGGAACAATGTTAATTACAAAGATGAGCTTTTGTTTGTGGAAACAGCAATAGAAAGGGAAAAACCTATGATGTGTAACTTCCATAAAACTCGGGATCACCTGGTGGGAGATTGCATCCTTCTTAAACAGAGAATACTTTTTGTCCACTAGTTTTTCTTGTACTGCAAAAGTAAAGTAAATGATATCAGGACAGTCTAGTGCTGGTGGTTGGCATGTCACCAAGATATGTAACAAGTTAAATGTTTAGTGTGGATAGGGTTTTAGTGAAGAGAGGAGAGCCCTCTCCTGTGCCTCAATGCAAATCCAACTCCCATCCAGGAGGATATATCCATGGGGATCTGCTTGGGAGCAATTATAACTAAGCCTTCAAATCAGTGTTCAGATTCATGCATGAGAATAATAGGAATCAATGTTCAGGAAAGATTTTAACATTTAAAAGTTCTGGGTGAGATTTGGTAAAGCTATTGGAACTTTAATAATAATAAAAAAAGATTGTTAATATTAAAATAGACCTTACAACTCTGGAAAATAATTAAACTATTATTATGTATATAAAATGTACATTTACTGAAAGCATCATTTTATAAATGAAATGCATTACACAACCAATTTTCTATATTCAATATGCCATTTTTTTGCAAGTCTATTAATATTTCTCTTAAACAAACCTGAAATAACAGAGATTTTGCTTGATCCATGTTCCTCCATTGCTATTCTTTCAGCCTCTTCCATCAAGAGCATACCAAAACCCTGTCACAAAACAAAAATAATCTGTTTATGATATCTTTTGCAATCCATAGAAATCAAATTTTTAAAGTCAAAAATAAAAACCTTTATTTCTAGAAAAAAAGTATTTTGACCTCAAATTCCAACTTTTATTTCAGACATCAAATAAAGTTCTCTATAAAGTATGAGTTTTATTCTTGCAGGACATCAGCACTCTAATCCACTCTAAAAATTTTAAAATGTTATAGTTCTCTACAAATTATCTTTAAAAAACTATCAAATGCATATGCTAACAACAATAATGACAAAAAATATTAAGGATGTTTTGTATGTAAAAATATGTAACATATTTTAAAATTTCATCAATGACATGTAATACTTTTATAGATGACACATGCAATATTTGATTTCACTCAGATATTGAAGCACTTTCAAGTAGTTGAATATTCTTCTTCTGAGTAAATATTTAATTTTTATAGCATTAATCATGAAAGATAACATACATTTACCTGAGTAGATTACATACACATGAGAAAAATGTAATACATATAATTTTACTGTAAGTACAAATAACCTTCCAGTTTATATTCATACTTTAAAGCTAAAAATATAGCATTAACAGTTAACTACACTTTTAAACCAGTTTTGAAATTTAATACTATAAATTAATTAAAATCTTCAAATTCAAATTTACTAGTAACAAGGCATAGGTACCTGATGTTGAAATTTAGTGGGATCTCTTGCATTCACAGGCACTACACTTCCATAGCTTTGTTATGAAGTCAAGGTTCACATTACATAAGTCCATCAACTTTTAGAATTACCATAAGCATGTTCAAAACAGTAAAGATATAAAATCACAACTCTTGAAGTAAAACAAGACTGCTCCATTTTCATGTTATTTATTACAAACACAAAGAAGAATATGAACTACACATTTGAACTAGTGTAATTAAAACAGAATCAGTTTTATGCCATTAGAACAGATTGGTGAAATAACTTTTGAAAAAAAAGAGAGAAATTCTTTTCTACTGATCAGCATATATTGTAGCAGAAATAAACAATAAAAATATTTTAATTCAATCTCTCACCAAAGCATAAATTTTACCTCACACCAAACTTTCAGATACATAAGGATAAAAATGATATATTAGAAACATAAAATTTGTTCATTAACCTAAAGATTCAAATGTATAAAATGGTTTAAAGATGTATTAACTATTCATAAAACTTTTTTCTAGAGCAAGAATGTACAGTACTACAAAGCATATTGCAAATGCACGTCATACATGAATGCATTTATTTTCTTATTATTCTCAGTAACATTACAATTTTAGTCAGAATAGATTGTTAATACTGATTTTCTGCTCTTATGACAAATTATAAAAATTAATGATTGAAATGTTTTTCATACATAGATTAAAATATAAAAAACATACCTTTTGTCAACATATATATTGTCAACATATATAACAATTAGCAAAACTAAAGCAATATGGGAAAACTGTTACATGCATAAAACTATTGAATTTTGTGAAATAAAATCTAATTAAGTAGTCTTTTTATGGCAAGATTATTAAATAAAGAGCAATGACTATGTCTCTTCTACACTTTTTTTAAAGGACATTTTGTGATATTACTTATTTTTAAACTTTATTTCTGCTGAAAAAAGGTTTGTCTACATGTCAGTGGTTTCAACTATAATTACAACATGTAAAGTATGATATTACTGTCTAGAATAATAGTAAAAATTACAGCTATTAGTACAGTATGGCTTAACCTAATACTTGATGCTTGCATACTCACATATTCCATTTTCTGGAGAGTTTATCAAGGATCTTCGATTCTGAGATGTTGCAAAAATTCCTCTCAAGAAATTCAAAATATTGTGATGTGTGACTTTGATTTCAAAAAGGTTAACTTCTAAACTCTTTTAAACAAAAAAGGAGAATCTCTCCAAGAAACCTTTCTGATAAAGAATGTAGAATGAGGAACTGAGGCACTTAGATGGAAGATGACTGTGAATTTGCAGAAGTGTCAGTTTGTGGTTGCTTGATTATACATTTGTCTGTACGGTGTTTTTTAATGTAAAACGATAAACGTTCAGTGCTTATAACAACTCCTACAACAGGACAAGTTACACTGTCAAAGGCTCATCAGACTGAGGACAATGCAGCAATGCCAAGTCTCCAATGACACTATACACTAGCATCAGGTATAACACCTACAACACCAGTTTAGAACATTCTATACTGACACTTAGTTGACACCAAGGAAAAATTACTAGCTGACTGACAGTAACTAAGATGCCACTTCAGGAATTCAAGGCTAAGGTGTTGCAGTGACCAAAGCACCACTCAATCACAAGGATACTCTTCACCTCTACATGGATCACATTACATTGCAAACATATGAGTAAACTGTACCTGGAAAGTCCTCTTACCATACACAGGATTCCACACATCAATGGAATTTATGTGCTAGCAGTCCAGCAAGAAATAAAATTTGGAATCATTCAAGAGAAGAAAAAAGTTAAGCATTATTTTCATTGAAAATTTCATGCATATAAAAAATAACATACACATTACTATATCTCATAAAGAATTTCTTAATATCACCAGTCAGCCATTCATTCATACAGAACAGTATACTTATACTGAAACTATGAAAAAAGGGAAAGAAAAGAAACAGTTGTCTTCTTGGAAATACATGTAAAAATGTAACTTTGCACTGCTTTGAGTGAAGTAAAACTTTTCTAGTCCACATAAAATAATATGAGACAGAATTAATAAAAACATTTGGTTTTAGCAGATGCACATCTCTTAACAGTTGATAATACATCTCCCATGCTATTTTATCAAGAAATCAGCTGTTTAATGTGTATTCTAAGTTATTTTGTGCTTATTTATCCATCTGATGTGAGCCAGTCCTTGATCAATTTCAAGCTATTTTATCAAGTAATCAGAAAAATAAAGGACTGGTTCACACCAGATGAATAAATGATTAAACACAAAAAACAAAAACCGAGAAGATCAATTAAACCACTGTAATTTTTACATTACACAGTTGTATGCTTCATAAGCCAAAAAGCTTGTATAAAACAAACTTGATGGAAGAGGAAAAGGAATACATGTAATTTAACCTAAAAATATGTTAAGCCTAATGCATTATATAACACTTTATAAAAAAAACTTGGTTAACCACACCTACAATATGAACTAAATCCCAACAATTATCAGTAAATTAAAAACAATATAAATATCAATGCATGTAGTGTCTTTCTACTCAAATCATATTACTTTTCCTTTAAACAATATTTGAAAGAAATTTTGGGTTAAGTAGACCAAATTGTTACACAAGTTGTCATTAGGCAACAGCAACCTATCACTGAACAAATTATTTTAAATTAAACCACTCTTCTGAAGACACGATTCCTTTCTATCATAACACTTTTTCATAATGAAAAATTCAGATCACCTCTTAATTCTCAGTATGTACAAAATGTGTTCTTAAAACATATGGAAGATGTTATATAATGAATGGCATGGCACCAAGTAGCAAAACAGGGTACACTAGGCAATTAATTACGTTTTATTTTTCAACTATATCTAAAATTAAGCTCCACTCATTTCTCCTTGTGATGTTATTACTTTCTACTTGAAATTTCAAAGGTCAATAATAAATCACAAGCAAATATACAGACCTAACTGTCAGCAAAACTCGTATTAAACTTTAAAAAAAAAACTTATGTTTTGAAGCAAAATATAACCTATTATAATGTAGATATAATTTTTAATTTTTAAAAATTATTATTTATCAAACAGTTTCAGTTTCATTTAAAGTTAACAGGAAGCTATATCTGAGCTAACCTTCCCTAATTTCAAATAAACAAACTATAAGGAAGGCAACCAGTTAACACTGCCAATCACTTTGTCTTAGGATACTCTAATCAAAATATAAATTGACCACCATTCTTATAATGCAGCAGCCCCAAAGTAAAAATGTATGTTTTTAATTATTTTCAGCAATAGAACATGAACCAGACTTTCCAATCCACAGTCCAAGTACAATAACTACTTGGCTTCACAATCCCTAAATCACATTATCTTTTTGATGTATTTATAAAAGTAACAGATTTAAACAAATGTTTTTTCAAAAATAATCATGATTGTATTTATGATTTACTATGTGAACCTCAAATAATAAGAAAAGATGCTACAAAGGTACCAAATTTTAAACCAATAAGTAATGTTACTGTTGTACTAATTAACATTTTCTTTTACATTCTCTGGTTTCATCAGTAGCCATGTTTGTATCTCATTCTCGAATTGGTAGGATATTTTTATATGCATTTAATAACAAATATTGAATACAATTTATCAAAACATTACATATAACACTCCATACTAGTGTATTCTGGTATTAGTTTAAACAAGTGACATCTTTAGTTCCATACCAGGTGAATTACTAATGGAATGTGACCCTTGACTGCACTCCAAATGATTTTGTGTGTGTAGATGAAACTTCTTTTAGTATATATTTATTTAATAACACTTTCCTCTACATGCTAGCTTAATTTTTTTCACTTTAAGTAAGGTTAGTAAAGACACAGAGAAAAAAATAGTACATTAATTTCCATCATTATCTTCAGATAAAATTGCATGCTCCAAATTGCTATAATACATTTTGGTTTTGTAATTTCATATGAATAGAAAATGCAGTCTGGGTATATCAGTAACCAAACTAATGGATTTTATTAACACAAGTTTACCAAATGATCATATATGGCTAACAGTCTGGCATTTATATATTTGACAAATTTCCCAAACTTGCCTTTATATGATACAAATATTTTAACACAAAATGAAAATACTACACTATAATGCAAATCTGTTAATCCTTTCACTATGGTATTGCTATAATATTAAAGAGTTTGTCTACACATTTACACACATTAAGTACTTGCATTATAACTTTTGATACAGCAGGTTTATCTTCACAAAATTTGGAAGATTTTTAGTAAAGATTACAAGTACTATGTAAACAAAAAAATAATTCTTTTAATGAAATATTTTTACTGAAGATTTCTTTGTGAAAATAGAGTCTGTTTTGTTACTAGTCTGAGTACCAAGTAAATTCACATTATGATTAAAAAACTATTCTTCATCCCAAAAATCTTAAATATTTCCAAAATCTTTAAAACCTCCTAAATACATTTCAAATGTTTGTTTGCAGTACAATTTTAAGATTTTATATTTTATTTTTTCATACTCTAATTATGTGGGGTCTGTCACTTGACCAACCTTGTAACTGTTATAAAAAAAATTAGGAAATATAAATTATACTTTTTTCATGCTAGAATGACTATATATTATAACACAAAAATACAAACGTTTAGTCTAAGTAGCTTAAGTCTCATAACACTATATCTTTATTATTTTTTTATTATACTGACCTTCCAGTCATGCTCAGCTAACATCAAATAAACTGTACTGATGCAGTGCATGTACACTCATGTTCCATATCCAGTAATGTAAAACTGACCTTTAGTCTTTCCTGTCTTGGCTGCATTTTAGTGGATTAGTATTTTGCTAACATAGTCACATATCAATTATTATACATTATGTATGTATATATAGATAATTACTATTTAGAAATAAGTTAAACTTATTGTTTCTTAAAATATAGAACAATAAATAAGGAACTAAAGCAAACAATAATCTCTTGTAGCTATGACCCTTGAACTCAGTTTCTGCTAAATGTAGGTTGCTAATTTTTTTCATGTGGAGGATATCAAATAAATTTTTTTTAGGTTTTATATATACAGTTAAATAACTAAAAAATCATATACAACTGCATTGATACCAATGGAATTACACTACTTTTTTAAGTTTAATAACTAAGATGTATTTAGATTTCAAAAAAGCATGAAACTTCAAGCAGACTAAAGACACAGTCTATCTCCTTGAAATTTTTAATTGAAAGAATGTGATTACCTTTTCACAGATTAAAATGACTATTGAAACTACTCTGGTAAAACTCTAATCCAGTGGTTTCCAATCTTTTTTATGCCCCTCACCCCTAAAAAATTTTAATATGTTCTTGCACCCCTCATAGTAATTATTTATTTAAGAATAAAGGTGAAGGTGGCCAAAAAAATTTTTAAAAATGTTATCTTGCACCTCTGGTTGGGAACCACTGTTCTAATCTGTCAATTAGTTATTTAAATGTCATATATTGAATCAAGTGGATATAAGGGACCATTTCCAAAAATGGAAAAGAGTTGAACAGGACTGTCATGTTTGATTCAGTACACAAGCCATATCTCAGGAAAATAAAAAGATACAAGGTTCTTACTTTATATATTAGCTTGCCAATATTTTAAATAGTGCTGCATTCAACATACCATGTGACTCACTAAAATCCATATCTTGGTGTGTTCTTTTAATATTTACTTTTAAATTAAGCAATTAAATCACATATAATAATGAATTTTAAATTATGATCTACAACTTGATTTCACACTTATTAACATAAATTCATAAAATAGTAGTTCAATGAAAGTTTAAATGCAAGTCAACAAACACAATGACATGGCCTTTGACCTGTTGCAATAGGTTTAACTTAATATGTATTCTAAAAACTTAAGTTTGAAATTACAAGAGAATGTATTGAACACAATATTAACCACAATATGTCTGCTATTACCAGTTTCAATGGGTTCTTTTGCCCAGTACCATGGTTTACCAAACAGATTGGAGATATGATAAACATAATAATGTACATCTTATCACAATTTACAGCTTGTAGACTGTAATAAATAGATTCCCAAACAATTACCTTAGAAAAGGTAAAATACATCAACTTTAATGCACTTATAAAAAACAGGTAAGTGATTCTATATGTAATATTCAAAAATACCAGCACACATGGTTCTACTGGAACAGTATTTGATATGTAATGCCCATACAAGAAAGTCTGATTTTTTACACATGTTCCAAACTTTTCTTACAGTAGTCTCTTAGATTTTGATAGTTTATAGACAGAAAATACTTGATAATGTTAATCCAATAACTTTTTTTTTTGCAATTATGAATTTTGTTTTATTAATTGTGAAAAATTATAACTTTTGTCTGCACAAAATGACCATTATTTCATTTTACTACTCTTTAATATTTACAATAACTAATTTCATTATGTCAAGTATTTTCAATACTGTCTTTGCTACTCTACGTTTCTGTACATCTCTATATATGTTACATATAGCTTTATAAAAGGCTGCACTAACACTGATTTAAGATTCAAATTTATTTGCTGTTGATGCTCCTACATTGTGGGTGCATTAAAAGAATTGCATCTATGTTACTATATGCAACTGGTGTTGCTCATTAGTTGCCTTACCTCTAGGCAGTAGTTCAAAAACAGGATCAACTATACTCTAACTTCACCATGTAGCCCATGTGCAAAATAAATGGTATGATTCAAAATAAATTGCCTATTACCTTTATTTCTTGTTGTTGACAAATTAGAAATAACAACATATTAGGAAAAGAACCTTTAGTATATAGCATTAAGTATTTTTACTTGAAGAAAACATATACAAATTTACTGTTTGCTCTTGATATCCTTTATTGTGCATGACACAAAGTTTGTCTTACTTCAAAATTGTATTAATGTATTTTGCCCCAGATATCCTTTACTATACATGAAAGTCTTAATTTTAATGAACTGCTTTCTGCTTATGTTATATCAATAAGTATAGCATAAAATATTAGCTAATAATTCTTATTTTAATAGTACACAAGTTTCAAGTTCTTAAGTCTACAATGCAGTAATAATAAATACCCTGAATTTACCCTGGTGTTACACATTTTCTCCAGGCATCATTTTATTCACCATCCTTTCAAAAAGTATGAAACTAAACAAAAATTGTTCACTATAAAGCCATAATTGCACAAACAAACCATAATTTTAAAGCCTTCAATTTTGTTTCATTACAGTTAAACAAAAAACATACCTCCTTCTGTCACAACCTCCCTTTCATGATTAGTTTATAGTTCCCTCTTACATTTAATTACATATTATCTATAATCAACAGAAAGTCAAGATTTCCATCTATCAAATGACATATATAATATTGTGTTATGAACAACAAATAATCTGTTTCAGTCAGAATAGAACCTTCATTCTCATGGGGAAGTTAACAACTAGCTTTAATAAACTTGTAACAGCTCTTGTTCCATTGTTAGATATAGGGAAAATTATCTACTTTTTGCATGTTTCAGCCTGTGTTCTTTGCTGCATTATTTAATTGAATAAAAAAATATTTATTTAATTACTACAAGTAATATAAGAAAGGAGGGTTAAAAGTCTTCAACAATTAACAGCAAAAAAAAAGGGTGGTTAGTACTTTGTTTCTTGTTTTTCCTTCATTTATTATTATAAAAGTAACTAAAATGTAAAAATAGGGATATTTTTAGGTTAGTTAAGATTAGATTAAGTAACAATAAATAATAATACAATAAAAATGTTTCACAAGGCATACATGTGAGCAGTTCATATCAGCTTGTGGCTTATGTAATTTGACAGTGTAAAGTGAGCTGCACATACCAAGTTATTTACTAAGTTACAATACTGTGGATAATTGTAACACATGGTTCATACTACAATAAAATCATAAAATTTTAATTATATATACATATAGATTTATAATGTTACAAGCTTAAACTATTTAGGATAAATAAATGCACTTTTATGTTACAATTTAAAGTCATTCTAAAACGAAAAAAATGTAATTTACTTAGTTTTTTTTGGTAGTTACAAGGTTGGTTAAACTCATCGATCCTGTAGAGACAGAGTAGAGAAAATACCAAATAAAATATGTTTTATTGATAAAAGTTTGAAACATATTTAGGAGGTTTTAGGCACTAAACAAAGCAAATTTCAGATTTTTGAGATGAAGTAAAGTATCTTTAATCTTAAATGGAAAATTACTTTGCATAAGGATTATTCATAACAAATACTCAACATATTCATGGACATATCTCTACTTCAGTTTATTATAAATACTTCACTAAGAAGTATGATTTTTTTTATATGTGAAAGATTATAATGTTAATTAAATGCAATTAAATATCCTGCATTTTTAAACAGAACATCAATAAAATCCTAAATTTGTATCTATTTTATCTCATCTGTCCAAAGTAATATAAGCAATAAAAACTTGGATAAGGTGTACTACTTAACTTTAAAGAATGTGGCAAAAATTGTTCAAAATTTTAATTATATGAATTATATTAAAATTCACTATATTATTTTTTTATTGCAAATTTTATCCCATTTAAAAGTTTTCACCAGGAGCCTGAACAAAAACATTCCCCAAGTTAAATTTTGTTTTTTATTGTGAACTTTAGCCCTTCAACAGGAGCCCTGCACTTCACTTGCTTAGTAAAAGCTCTGATAAAATATTCATAACTAGTAATATAATCAAATATTTAATACTATGAAATTTAATCGAGTATAAGCAATCCACAAGTCCAAGTATGATAGTTTTTAAAGATATGACATATCAAATATCAAAGTAACTGTTCCTTGTCCTTCATTTTGTTTACAATTCTTCTACAGTTCAACATAACCAAGCTAAACTAAGTTAATTTAGTATGAATGGCTTAGACTATAGAGCTTTTTCTGACAATAATTCTTTGATAGAATAAAGAAAAATCACATTACTGTTAGAACTTGTAAAATAACCTATGGGGGATTTCCCTTCCTCCCATTTTGCTTAACACCTGTTGATTAGCAATTATCAAAATAATGAAAAACAAAAGAAAAGGATACACGTGTAATTCTCGAACTATAGAAACACCACCTTTAAGTTCATTCCTAAATGTTTCCTGTGAACATTTCCTTAGCCTCAGTAAACCTATGAGAATATCTTGTTCAGGGTCTTCATACGATAAGAATGTCTCCCAGCCACCATTGGCAACATAATCTCTTCTAATAAGCTCTACCTAAAACAAAGAATTAACAAGTTAAAAAAACGTTCAGAGAAAGAGTGACAGAAAAATAAAGATACATTTATTTGTTTTCAAGCACAAAGCTACATAAAAGGCTATTCATGCTCTGCCTACCATAAACATTTATTAAATCTCATTATTTATTTGTCTTCACTTTATTGTAATTATTTTCTGTTCTCACCAACACAAGTTTTGTATTTTCATTTTATTAGTAGTCCTGCATTTTTAATTCTTTTTCACTCTTTTATACTAGTAATTTTCCTTTATTGTTCATTTTATCATATAGTAGTTCTGTATTCTGATTTTTACTCCAATTTATCATAGAGTGCTTCTGTTTTCTGATGTCTTGTTAAATTTGTTATTCAATATTTCTGTATTCTGAAAATTTGCTCATATATTAGTTGTACATCTTCATTTTGTGTTCATTTTATTACAATAGTAGTTCTGTATTCTAATTCTCAATCATTTTAACATAGTAGTAGCAGTATTTTAATTTTCTCCTTTTTTACTCCTGCATATCAGTACTTCTGTATTATCACTTTCTGTAACTTTACTGTCACTGCCGTTGTGATTTCTCCTTATTTCAGTATTGCAAAAGTGATAAGGAATTCTTTCAGTTGATCACAGCATTATCTCTGTACTCTTGTTTTTCACTCTATTGTAATCTTAGCTATAATTTACATTTCATGTTAACTTTGTTGTCAAAGTGATTTCATAATTTTCATTTGTTACATATTTTGGTGCAGACTTTTTTATATCAGTTTTTAAATCCTCAGTTCTTGCTTTC
Organism: Tachypleus tridentatus; assembly: GCF_004210375.1. Taxonomy (NCBI): domain Eukaryota; kingdom Metazoa; phylum Arthropoda; class Merostomata; order Xiphosura; family Limulidae; genus Tachypleus; species Tachypleus tridentatus. The sequence goes on from NC_134834.1 coordinate 141,119,752, forward strand.
TGTACATATTTATAAATTATTCATATAATTTAAGACTAAGTATCACAGTACTTGATAAAGAACACTTACTTTTTAGTTTCTGCTCTGATTGGTCATTTTAATATTCATTGGCTACCATCATCAATTTAAGCACATGCTTATTTTTAGTGAAATATTTCCTTTTATTTTTTGTACATTTTTTAATTTTACAGAAATTAATTATTTGTACATAAAATGTATTATCTCAACAGGAAATGCACAGATTAAAATGTATTTTTTTTAAATCTACAAATTCATAACATAGATGTCTTTTCTCACCTCATAAGGCTGAACTTTGTGGTGGATTTCTTGTATGCCTACCTCCCGTGTCCGTACATCTCGACACTTTGTTCCAAGATCTTTCATACGTGCCAGAGCAAGCTCTCTTAGGTTTCCATGTTCTACACCAGATGTCACAAGAGGCATCGGAATATCCCTAGACATTAATTTGACAGATATCACAGTAAAACACACAAGTAAATCCACTTTTCAAACACTGTATTGCATGCCAATACATATTTTTATGCTATCCAATCTATAAAGATAAATATGTTAAAGAAACTTTTTTTTTTAGCTTTAGGAATTTTGCAGTAGTAACTTTCATGCACAGTAACAGTAAACACTGAGCATAACAACACATGTTGAACTGAATTATAATTCAGAACACAGTAACTCATCATGGAATTTTGTATAAAATATCTAGTTACCAAGATATGCATGAACTAATGGTCCCAGTTACTCTTCTTTTTATGATATTTTTATTACTTCTATTCTATAGCCTTGTTAATGAAATGCCTTTAAAAACAAACAACTTTGATAAGCCTTAAAAGCTTTACTTATAAACTTCAGAATTTTGATTTTTTTTTTTTTTTTTGCTGCTGCTGCTGCTGTGTGAGCAACTAACACAGTATTGCTAACCAAAAATATTTCAGTTTATTTTTGTAAAGAGAGAAATAAATTTATTGCACGATGAGATAAATATAAATTTTGGATAAACTTTGAAAATGCTTACAATTTAGTACTGAAATAGTAAGAAAAAACCCCATAACAACAATGAAACACACAAGCCAAAAATTGTGTAATTATGCAAACACTTGAAATTAATGTTTTGTAAGGCCAATTTAGTTTTGTATCAAACTACTTTTCTCATTGAAACATCCAAAGTTATCAAAAGTTCCAGATATTAGTTCAAGTAGTTGACAATCATATAAAAACTAATTTTCAGATTATTTATTATGATATTCATATGGCCTTGTACTTTTTCAAACCAATAGTTATAACAAAATAATAAGCAAATTTATTTGTAAGCTATCAATAAAAGACCTTAATAATGTAAATCCTCGTGTGTCAAATATCCAAGGTTGGAATCCCAACAATTAACTCAACATGATTAGGAATATAACAGTTTTACACATTCAAAAAATTCCAAGTTTATGTTTCAGTTTAACCTTCTCACTGCTACAACATTATTCATTTTAAGTATAAATAGATAATATTACTTAAACATTAACTATTACAAAAAGAAATCACAAAATAAAAGACCAAAATTCATTATCATTAGCTACTAATCAATTACAATTTTTCCAAAGCAGATGGAAATACAGACTAAGTATGAGAGTGGTTGCCATTTTGAATGCAAAAGTTTTTGATGACCAAATTTGAAAAATTACATCATGAAAAATTTAGGTCAGAAATAAAAAATAAAATTTAAAATAAATAAAAACTATCAAAACATTTGCAAAGATTTGTTCTCTATATCACATATTTTGGTACTCTGTCTTAACTCAAAACCCACACGAGTATGAACACAAATACTTGAAAGCATCTATTAGTTTTTTTTTTCAAAATTAATGTATTATTTTTTGCTTTGAGCACGCCCTGAAATTCCCAGCTCGAATTTTCAGTACACGTTTACTATGTAGAAAATTGCCCTAACTGAATTCAATTATGGCCACCAAGATTAATTTTATGTATTACCTTCTACAAAAATGTACCTGTATTTTGCATTGTAGTAAATTGTAAGGGTTTTCCAAATTTTTTTTGTTTTGCTTTTTTTCAGTAAGATGATTTTCTAGAAATAATATTGCAAAAAAGTGAAATCATTTAGAAAGAATCTTTATCTATTGAAAATTTTCTTACATCAGTCAAATATACCAAAATGTTTTTCTAATAATCTTACTTGCATACGAAAAAAATTATTTTATATACAAAGTACAACATTCTCTAAAAAACATGACACTTTCCACTGCTTTATTTCTGTTTAACTTGCCGATTTGTAACTGGTCTAAAAAACTACAAGTTTTGCTATTTATTTCAATGAGATAGTATGTTAATTCTTCAGAGAATACTTGCCTCTGTACTCTATAAACTCTTGTCCAGGGTGGAACTAAGGCTAGTATCCTTGCAATTAGTTCAACCAAAGTATTTGGAGGATAACTTCTGTAGCGGCCAGTCTTCCAGAGCTCATATAGACCTGTACCTCTTATTACTAACGTTGGATAGATCTTTAACCCATCTGCTCGAAATGCTGGGTTTTCAAAAAATTCCTGCACAAAACTAAAAACATTATAACTACTACAAATAACAGTGTTAATAACTTATTAATACCATTGTTCACTGAGTCTGTATGTATTATATGGCACAAACAGTAAATATTATTTCTATTTTACTTATTAATATCAAAACTTATTTGTATTTCTGTTTAACTAACTATTTATGCTACATAATCATGTGCACATAGTACACTGTAGCAATTAATACATAAATATTTGGTATGCTGTAATTTTAAGGCCACAGTTTATGAGCACTTTTACAGCTGTTTCCAATTATAACATTACTTGTATGAGAGCTATCAATATCAGCCAGTCACATGCATATTTTATAGTTATTTTTATTAATTGTACCAAAACTATATATTTTAAGGCAACAACTAGTTATCCACAAGTCTAAAATAAGCATTTTTTAATACAAAAAACATCATATAACGTGATTGTGCATAAATTGGTACAAATCCTATAGTTTTGATCCATCTACCAAATACCTTAAGGCATCTGATTTGAAGAAAATGTTACCAACTTATTTTAATCATCAACTACAAGTTTTTACTAGATTTCTTACACAGATTGCCTAGAGTTAAAGAAATCTGCGATTTTTTTTTAAATTCAGGATCTATTACAAACTTTTGCATTATTAATTCAATAATCTCTTAATTAAATTAAAAATAGATAAAATTGCTCCCAGCCATATTAGTAATAATGCACATAAACAATTAAAATCTTTATTTATTACTTTCATATTTATAACACATTTTTGATAGTTCACAAGTGCAAGAATTTGGAGTTTTAAGCAGCAATCATTATAGTGACATATACCAAACAAATGTTGTAATTTATACTCAGCAATAAAAGAACTGAGCTTATTCATACAATAAACTGTTCGACATCTCGCTCAAAGTCCACATTGGGAAGATCAGGCATCATATGAGCTACAACTTTGAATCCAGCATCTTTTGCTAGTTGAAAAGACTCACAGACTGCTTTTACCGTATGACCTCTACAGAAAAAAAAACACCATGTTTTATTTATAATGCAACACATTAACACTATGGTAGGTAGTTATCAAATAAAACATTAATCTATAAAAATTACAGACTACATGAACTATATGTTATAGTTGAGAAAAAGGATATTCATTATAAATGAAATGCTAAACATGATTCAAGATGCTTAGTCTTCAAGTCAAGTACAACTTATATCTTGCCTTAACCATCACCCCAGACAATAGTGCATTGTTAAAGTGTGAGGTCACCTCTACAAATGTTACAAGGAATTGTAGAGTAGTTTATTTTAGTTTAATTTTAATCCTTTTGCAATTGGTCACAAAGGCAACATCATCACATTTGTTGACTTGAATTCAAAATTTTATCAAATTACTATTTTATGAATTTATACCAAATGGAATCAAATTGCAGATTATAATTCAAACTTTAATATTACATATGAGTTAATTTCTTACTATAAAAGTAAATATTAAAAGAACACACAAAAATATAGATTTTAGTGAGTCACATGGTATGTTGAATGCAGCACTGTATAAAATTAGATGCTTGAAATGTCAAAATACTAAGGCTATAGTTTTGTACAAATTAAGAACTCAAATTACTAATACTGACAAACTAGAATATAAAATAAGAACCTCATATCTTTATTTTGATGAGATACGAGTTATGTACTGAATCAAACATGGTGGCCCCGTTCAACACTTTTCCTTCTTTGGAAATAGTCCCTTAAATACACTTACTTCAATACAGGACACTTGAATACCTAATCAACAAATTAGAGTATCCCCAGAGCAATTTTGTCAGTCATTTTAATCTGTGAAAAGGTTAACACTTTCTTTTGATCAAAAATTTTAAGGAGATAGACTGTGTCTTTAGTCTGTTTAAGTTTCATATGTTTTAAAATCTAAATACATCTTGGTTAGTAAGCTTAATAAAGTAATGTAATCCTATTGGTATCAGTGTAGTTATATACGACTTTTTTTGGTTATTCAACTGTATATATAACACTAAAAAAAAAAGAAATTGTTTGATATTCTTCATGGGTAAAAGTTTAACCACCTATGTCCAGCAGAAACTGAGTTCAAGGGTGATAGCTAGAAGAGATAACTGTTTGCTTTAGTTCTTTATTTATTGTTCTATATTTTAAGAAACAATAAGTTTAATAATTTATTTCTAAATAGTAATAATCTATATATACAATGTATAATAATTGATATGTGACTGTATATTAGCAAAATACTAGTCCACTAAAACACTAAATATATAGCATTATGAGACTTAAGCTACTTAAGCAAAACATTTGTATTTTTATGTTATAATAAGTAATCATTTTAGATTGAAAAAAGCATAATTTATATTTCCTAATTTTTTTATGATGGATATGAGATTAGTCAAATGACAGACCCCACATAATTAGAGTATAAAAAATAACAAAATATAAAGTCTTACTGAAAACAAACATTTGAAATGTATTTAGAAGGTTTTAGAGTTTATGCAAATAGTACTTGAGATTTTTAGGATGAAGAATTAGGACTAGTAACAAAACACTTGATATTTTCACAAACAAATTTTTAGTAAAACATTAAATTAACAAATTTGATTCTTTTGCACAAGAGATTTGTAATCTTTACTAGAAGTCTACTAGAAGTTACACATGCTACAATAAATATTTAATTGTGCAAATGTGGAGATGAACTCATGTATATTATGTTAACCCTCTGCAACGAGCTAGGTATTTCACGATGGACCCTGTATAAAATACATAAGTTCATGTACACTTTAGCATAAATATACAGTTCATACACACTTTTTCTTATGCTAAGTATTTATACTATAACTTTTAATACATGTGCAACTTCTTAAATTTGGTAGACTTTTAGTAAATAGTGCAAGTCTTTTGTACACAAATAATCAAATTTTTAAATTATTTTTACTAAAGGTTTGTCTGTGAATATATCAAGACTGTTTCATTACTAGTCTGAGTGCAAAGTGGTTTTCATATTATGATTAAAAAAGTATTGTTTGTCCCAAAAATCTTGTATATCAATTTTGTAATCTTCACAACTTCCTAAATATATTTGAATTTTTTTTTCAGTAAAACTATATGTTTTGTCTGTTATTTTTTCTACTCTAACTCTGTATGGAGTTGGTCAATTTGACTAAACTCATGACCACCATAGAGAATTAGGAAATAAATATAAATACTTTTATTTGTTCTAAAATGATTACAAATGATTTAGCTTAAATCTTGTAACTTTAAACATTTATATTTATTTATTATTTTTATTATCCTGAACACATCAGCCATGCCTGGCTAGCATTCATGTTACCGTGTTGAAGATGACAAAACTGACCCTGGTAAAATGACCTGTCCTGGCTGTGTTTTAGTGGACTAGTATCTTGCAAACGGTTGCATTTCAGTTTTAGTACACTGTACATATATATACATTATTACTGTTTACAGACTTATTCTTCTTAAAACATAAAATAGTAAATAAAGAAGCATAACAAATAATGAACTTTGTAATCCTTTGCTGCTTGCCTTAGGTTGCTAAGCCTTATAAATTTCACATGTGGAGAATGTGAAACTAAATATTTTTTTCAAGGTTTCAGATATATATTTGAAATAACTAAAAAATCATAAATTACTGTATTAATACCATAAAATTCTACTATAATTTATTAAGCTCAGTAACTAAGCTGTACTTGGGTCTAAAGCATTGACATTTTGAGCAAACTAAAGACTAACCAACCTACTTAAAATCTTGTTTGTAACGAAAAAGTCAATTTCATAATATTTCAATACTGCTGAGAAAACACTAGGAAGACGTTCCAAGCTTTTGATTGGTTATTTACATGTCACAGATAGAAGTTAGTGTATATAAGGGAGTGTTTCCAAAAATGGAAAGAGGTGAGCAGAACCAATGGGTTTGATCCAGTACATGAAGTGTATCTCAGCAAATGGAAAAGATAGGATGTTCTTATTTTATATTATAGCTTGTCAGTGTAGGTATTTTAAGTGCCTAATTTGTAAGAAACTATAGACTTTGTACTTGGACATCATAAACATCTAATTTGAACCAATGCTGTATTCATATACAACACATAAAAATCAATATTTAGGTGTGGTTTTAAAACTTACCATTAAACTAAGATTAATTAATGTATAATACTACAACCTCAATTATAATCTTCAATTTCAAACCAAACTCACTAACAAGTTCATAAAATTGTAGCTGAATAAAATTTTTTAACATGAGTCAACAAACACAATGACATAAAATTTGACCATATTGATAGGATTAATATTAAGGTCATTCGAGTGTTCTGGTATACAGTAGAGAATGTTTCTTTTTCTTTTTTTTACAATACTCTCAACTCATTTCAAAAATCAAATTTTTCTAATTTATATATAATTTCAACAATATCACTATAGTCATTAAAATACTCATTTTGTTTAGTGGTTGATAAAATATGATAAAATACATTGATTAATTAAAATTAGAAAAAAAAGTCTACTATTATTTAATTGAAACAACTTACAGAATCAAGTTCAGAGTTTAAACTACATATTTATGTGCAAACCTACTAATGTTACTAAAAATATAGACAAGAAAATTTGAAATCAATCCTTCAGGAATGTTGAGAATAGATTTTAAGTGTTTGTGATTTAATCAAATATTCTAAAAACTAATCAAATAAATTCAAATTTAAAAGGACTATTCTGATATTAAACATGGGGAATATGATTTATGTATATGCTTCAAACTGACGACAAAAGGATAGAAATGATTTAAACAATTTGGAAAAGGTTGTTTTAAAATCAACATATATAATGAATAGACTATTTTCATATTGTGTTCCTGTCAGACAAATTAATCTTCATGACTACTTAAGAATTTCTAAAGCAGTTAAATTAGTTCCCTGTGCACAGATTTCAATACTCCTTATTACCTGTTTGTATCACGAGCAATATCTTCATACACACTTTGTACTCCTATTTCTAGGCGTGTACATCCATAAGAGAGCATATCACTAAAAAGAAAAATGAAAATGTCATAAATCTATTTGGATGAATTATTTACTCTTGAGCTTAAATAACAAGTTTGTGTAAACATGCAATGACTTAAAAGAAGACTAGGTCTTAAGAATATTAAAATATTAAGTTTTATATGTAAATACTAAAACAGATGGTCATCATATTAATTTTATAAATACTTTAGTGACACTAATAACAATTTCTTTTAGAAGGTACTAGTGACTTAGGTAAAATTAAAAAAAATGATGTATTTTCCTATAAAAGTTTTAATATATTGGAATATAATATCAATTACATAATATGAAAATCAGAACAAAAAATAAAATGAAGAATGAAACCTTTGATAGTTTAGATAACCTGTAAATCTTCAGAAATTCTATACAATGAAATTACTAAAATGCCATTAAGTGATGACAGTTGCTGATGAAAAAGTACAGAAAATATGGACAATAAACTTCAATTTTAATTGGTCAAGGAAAACATTTCATTGTATTACTTTTACAAATTTATTAAATTAAATTAGTATCAAATTATATTTCTGCAAAATGAAATTTTCTGATAAAATTTGTAAAAGAAACAAACTTTTGTTCTGAGATAAGATTATTTTTCAACTTATGTATGTTAGAATTTTTGCTAATGGGTGTTATGTAAGTAGTACTTATGCAGTAATTTAATTCATTATTGAATTGCTATTTCAAAAATTATAGTTAGAATGATAACAGCAGGGTAGAAAATTCATGGTGGCAATTGCTGCTGTATTTTTAAAATGGCCAAGGTGCCCTCAGAAAATCACCAACATTCATGGCCACATCGGCCTCCTTTTGGTATCCCTTTGGCTTTCATGCCCTCCCAGTTCAAAACAGTATTGCACACTAAAATAAAGGGTAAACCACTGGATTTATAACCTACAGAAACTACCTTGTTACAAATACATCACATAAAATGTATAAAATGGAAGATTTTGCTCTGATAAGCAGTGAAAATTTCATGCAATTTGTTGAATCATACCATACCACAGGATCTTAGTAGTAGCAAGAAATTGTTAGGTTGTCCAGAAATAAATACCACATTTGAACTTATAATTTTGGAAAAGTATAAACCAGTGTTGTAAAACATGCTTTAATCAAAGTAAACACTATTTGTTTCAAGACACTTTTGCCAATGTGTAACAATGCTACTTATGTTCCTGCTGTGGAAATCAGAGTTTCTATGGTCAATGATCTTCCTGAAAGCTTCTTCTGCAACTGCCTGATTTTGAAAGCATTTATTGTTCAAACAGTTGTCAAAGTGCTTCAAAAAATGAAAATCTGAAGATTAAGGTGGATGAGATAGAACCTTGATTCCTAATTTATTCAATTTTTGGAGCATCATCCTTAACATGTGGGGACAAGCATTGTCATGAAGAAGAAAAGAGCCCCTTAAACTGACCAAAGCTGATTGTTTCATATCCAACTTTGATGCATTTTGCCCAATTCTTCACAGTATTTGTCTGCTCTGATTGTTTACTATGAATTCAAAAAGTTGTAGTGAATGATGAATGCCGCAGTCCACTATACAGCCACTATGACCTTTCTTTGGTGAAACTTGGACTTTGCAAAATGCTTTGGGGCTGTCTTGTGATTGAGCCATTGTGCAGATCATTTCCAATTATCACACAGAATCCCCTTTTCATAGCATGTCACTATCCATTTAAGAAATGGATTATTTCGGTTTCACAATAGCAGCGCAGAGCAAGTTTCATAATGCCAATTTTGTTGATCTTCAGTCATCTCATGTAGAACCCACTTATTCAAGTTTTTCATCTTTCCAATCACACTCAGGTGGTTAAGCAATGCTTGATTTGCTTGTGCTTAGTTTTTCTGCAAGTTCATGTACTGTTGTGCGAGGATTAGCCTCAACTGCTTCCCTTAATGTGTTTTCATCTAAGGATGGCTTCCTTCCACGACCTTCATCGTCTTCAAGACTTTCATCTCCCTGTTGAAACCCGTATGTTCAGTAACACTTCCATGGCCAAATGCCTGATTGATGTTCTATGTACTTTTGGTAGCTTTTCATCCAAGTTTGAAGTCATAGAGGAAAATGAAATGAAAGTCTTTCTTATCCATGCTGCCTTGAGGGTTGCAAAATTTACTTTGAGTAGAGTTGAAACAGCAGACAATTAAGACAGCTTGTAAGCAACAAAAGTTGGATTAAACCAACCAACCAACAATAAGTTATTCAATATTCAGCTTCTAAATGTCATTGTGAGAATTCTGACATTTATTTCTGGACAACATAATAAAATTTGTGCTCAAAGAACAAACCTGAAGGACTTTGCAAAAGATCCACAGTGACACCAGTACATGAAAGTGAAAATCAGCTCTTACATATGCCAGTTAGAGTGAAGTGCACAATTGCTTTAAAATGGAGAATGTCCTGAAACTCTTCTATGGAGATGAAGCAATTAAAAATAACTTTTTTTTTCTCCCCAATCAATAAATATTTAGGTTATGTCCTAATTTTTAGCACTAGCATAATGGCTCATAGAATGCCTGAGTTTTTGTTTTGTTTTTCAAATACAAACTTTTTGCTCATAGCTCCATCATCCCTTGAGTGATTTGAGATCCAGTTACAGTTTATGACACAGAAGGTCAAACATTTTCGACTGATGTATTTAAAAACATGCAAGGTCTTATAGATTAATTTACTCTAAGCCCACCTAAAGGAATTTAAATTTGAGAGTAAACTGTTAAGAGATCCTGATAAGTAATAAAATCAAATCAGGTATATGCAAGCCCCACACTTAGTATTGCTGTGACACAAAAATATATCTGATAAAAAAGAAAAAAGGTCTCAAGAGTAATTTAATATAATCCTGTCTGAAAGAATTTCTATTGCTGTGACTATATAGAATTATCTCTTGTTTAGAAAATGAACTGAAATAGAAGAAATCAATAATTTGGCTCAATAAATCTTATCTGCAAACCTACCAAAGGCATAGGCCAACTACATTAGCTGGAAGATGTCAATAATTTGGCTCAATAAATCTTATCTGTAAACCTACCAAAGGCATAGGCCAACTACATTAGCTAGCTACAGCTAACATTACTAAATTACAAGTAGTGAGTTGCACAATGCAATGTGCACAATGACTGACTTAGAGGTTATGATCACATGATGTAGTATAGGCCTATTTTACTGTTTATCAGCATTAGCCTACATTAGATATATTGCACAAAATTACAAGTAGCAAAAGTGTTTAGAAATAAAATGCTGACCTGATATCATGGCAATGTGATATTTATCTGTCTGTCTGTCCTTGAAGACTTTCAAAGGGCTGGTGTTCAGAAATTATGTAACTGATTTCTGTCAATCTTGGTGCAGTAGTCAGATATGTTGGGTTGGAGTTCAATTTTATTGATAGAAATTAGATCTTTAAGATCCTTTTCAAAGTTAGACAAAGTAATAAATGGGTATGGATGCATGAACGTTATACATAATTCTTATGTCAAAGGTAGTATGGGGTCGGGATGAGATAAAAGTTAGAAATCTTATAATATAAAGCACCTGTTTTCTTTATGCATAAGCCTGATCCTTATCAAAGCAGAATATTTAAATTAGTATGTAGATATAGATAACTGAAATTTGTTCTTAATTTAAAAGGTCAGAGATCAAATCCAGGTAACCTTTACAATACTTTTCCCTGCGATTTTTGTTTGATCTTTTTCAAAATTAGAAAAAAATAAGTTGAAAAATGTGTACATGATTTTCAGGGTCAGAAGGAGGCAAGAATTAGGAATCTTATTAAAGTTGCAGTGCATTTTACATCAGCATGATACCTCTTTTTTATTTTTCATCTGAAAGCTGATGTACTATTACTTCACAAGTCTGATTTGTTAAAGTTAGTTAATACTTAAATTACTTTGGAAGGATAAGCCAGCTTCTCAAGCCCCCAATGAAAAAAGCATTAATGTCATATTTATTAAATTAATTGGGAAACTCATTTCTATTCTGTTAACATTAATGTGTTCTGCAGTCTTAATGCTCTCTAGTATTTATTTTGGCTTTGCTGTTCTTGAAAATGAGAAATATCCAAGACAAAATGGCCTTACTCTAAAAATGATTAATTTCCTGGCCTGTAGAGAATTTAAAGTGCAATTCAGAAAGCTCACAAAAAAACAAGAAAGTCTGTCAAGATATCAAACCCAACTAGTAATTACTTAAAAGGTACAATTTTCACATTCATATATTGTATTAATTTAGTGAGCCACACTATTGTTTTAAATAAAATTCATAAATGAAATTCCTCAATTAGAATTTTATCAACAGTAGTGGTGAAAATCAAATACACAAAGACAATAAAAGTAAAGGTTCATATCACTAAAACTGTGGTTATTTTCAAATAATTCATCAAATTAAAAATGATGTTTTGTAATAAATATTAAAAATAATTATTTAACAGTTGCTCCCTTCCAAATGCTATGCACTCTAACTTGAACCAACAAAAATTTGAACAGCTTCCCAAATCATCCCTCCAGAACAATCACTTAATTTTTAATGGTCATCTCTATGACAGATAAATCAAGTGTTGTTGGAACCATCATGAGGTCTGACCCTTGCAAATACTTTTCTATGTTATTACAAATGTTGATGATTGGGTAATTGTCTGCTTTATTACAAACTAGTTTTATACAGAAGGTATGTGATGGTACTTTTTACTCTTTCACAACACAGATTACAACAAAAAGTTTTTAAAATATCTAAATTCAAAACATCCTTATATATACTTTACATGTCAAATGGAAGATAAAATAACTAAGCTTTTTTATTTTATAATTTCAAGTAAACAAAATAAGCAATCTCTCTGTCACATCTATTTACCATAAGAAAAATTTAATTGGCTTATAAACTTGTTTTGACAGTTTCATACCAAACTTTTTTAAGCATAAACTTTTTCTAAGTCTTCTAAACAGAACATATAATATCTGTTCTGACTACTTCTGTCTTCACTCAGAAATGTCAAAACATTACAAATTAATGTTTAACCTCTTAATTTTTTACATTCTACCACACAAAAATCTTAAACAGAACCTTTCAAAAAGTCACACATCTCAAAATATCCACTAGTTCTTAACACTCCTTTCATTGGCAAAGAAAGATATATATACTCTAATGTCAAATTCAAAAATTAATCAAAACATGTTACCCACAAATTAAGCTACATTTAATATTCACTCAACATTTAGAACTAAAAATATGTTTAAAACAACAGACACTCCATACTCATACATATTTATCGGTTGTATATAAATATACTTGTGGTAGATGTAAAGTTACCTACGTTGGTAAAACTACATGTAACCTATAAATACGTGCATATGAGCACATAGGAATTTCACCAAGTGCTGTAAGCTAATTAATCCACCCAAGTCTTGTATACAATTTCATAGTGAAAATAATGACCACCCCATACTTCTAGACTCAAGAACCAGAAATTACAAATTCTTAATTCAAGAAAGCCTTTTCATTTTCAATGATCATCCAACATTAAATAACAACATCATTTCCTCCCTGTTGTCATTAATGCAATTTGTTTTGGATCCTCTGTTTTTATTTAATATTTATTATTATTTTAAAAGATAGTATATATATAAGCCTTTCTCTTAACAATATTATTCAATAAACGTGTAAGCAATACATTTTATCGTACATTCCATTATGTTGTTACCATTTACACCTGTTCTTTCTGAATTTTCCAATGAATATGAAAACAAGCTTGATGCTAATGTTGCTTTTTGTAGTTTGAATATTATGAACCAACTTTCTGTTGGAAATATTAAAGCTGATGATGTAATTTAAGGAATTTCCAAAATGTAAACATTAAAAATGTTTTTTGTGTTACCATGTTTTTATACTTGTGATTATCTTTAGGTACACTATTTGATTCACCTCACAAAACTTTCAGTTTTAGCAAGTTGTTTCCATGAACAGAGAAAATGTACAAATTAGGAATAATTTAATTACTCATCAAATATACAGTACAAATATTCTGTTTTTCACTTTTCAGTATGTACATAAATCACTTGTAACTCCCAAAACAATATCAGTTGAAAGTATAAATATTATTGATAAAATTTAACTAAATAACTAAATTAAAAGGTATAGGAAAGAAAATGTTTACATGTGTAATTTGTTTTTAACATAATTAATCAATTCTCAATTTATTAAGAGTTAAGAGTGAATAGCTGTCAAACAATGACAATGTAATTTTCATAGTGGATAGGCTGTAATAAATTAAGTTACAGAATGTTTCTCAAATTAACACCTGTTTTTAATATATGGTAACATTACTGTGCCAAAGTCTTCCTTTGCCTAGCTCACATTTCACATGGATAACAACATAAGATTAATTCAGTATAAACTTATCAAACATCCTCATTATACACAGCACAGTGATCTAGATATTGGACAACACAGTGAATGCTCAAATAACTCAATAAAAAAAAATATTTGTAAACAGTCAATACTTCATCTAAAATATTGGTCATAAATGTTACATACAAAAAAATGGAAAAGTAAAAATTACTGTAAGGAGTTTCATGTGACCAAACCTACCTAAATTAACATTTTTAGAAAGCAACATAATCTAACTTCAATGAAAATTCCAACCCAGATGTTCCTAATTCCTGTCACAAGTTGTAGTAGTTTCATGTGAACTAAATTTGTTACAAGTATTATATAATTATACCTTCCAATAACAGCAAATTTTATCAGAGGAGAGTATGTTATATTTGATAACGGAATTTTAAGTTGCATGAGATATAAACATATTAGACATATCTGATGGGCAGTAAAAACAACCTTTATTTAGATATAATAAAAGAACAGTGTAAGTAACTGAGTGGATGATTGTCTCTACTAGATCAGAGAATAGATTGCCAGACTTCCATCATTCAAGATGAATCTCTGCCAAACTAATCACAATGAAAACGAAGTATAATGTAACTAAGAAAGTGCACCTGACTTCATCATGTAAGCACAGTTTCTTTGTTCTTTATATAGCATCATCTCGTGGCCTTTGCTTTTCACAGCATTAGTCAGCTCTCTCATTTAGACCATGTCAAATTCAGCCAGCAAAGGATACTACAGTGTAATCTTTCTAACTCAGATGTTATATGTTTCTGCAATTTTTGTTTGGGTAGAACAAATGTTATCTATTATTTAAGACAAATATATACAGAAACCATAACAAGATAATATCAATGACTTTCTGGACCATGTGTTTATGCTATAACTCCATACTCATCAACTAAACTGAAAAAACTTAAGTTTTCAAATCAGATATACAGACATATCATATTTTTTGTATCACAAAGTGAAATTTATACAGTAATCTGGTGGTCAATTTTCAATGGTAATTTTGACTGAGTAGATCCAGAGACCTACCCAATTAACATTTATACAGTAATCTTAACTGTTACAAATAGTGATTCCAAATGAAGTAATTAGGAGATTTATTTTAACTAACATTTATGACACTATTCTGATTTATCAGTAATAACAACTAAAGTGATTTTAAGACCTACCTCAAGTGACGTTTCAGACAGTAATCAGGTCTTGTTTCAATGGTAATTCCAATGCATTTTGTCTTGGATCTCTCACTGTACTTCACAGCTTCAGCTACATTGGAACTGCTGTGGCCAGACAAAGCATCATGAAGATTACGAATGAAGTAATCACGGTAATCTTCTGGTAGAGACATGAATGTTCCTCCCATGACTATAAACTCCACTTTGTCAACATTATGACCAAGCTGTTTTAGCTGCAAAGTTAAGGATGATATAAAAAAAATTTATAGAGAGTTTTGCATGTATGAGATAGTAATGAAAAAACAACAACCCATACTCCCAGATAAACCTGGTTGTATTCTTTATATCGAGTTTAACATAACAAAACTTAATTTGTGTTATGTACATTAAATTTTGTATACAGCATAATATTTATGTGACTTTAAAGACTATTCAGCAGCTTTTACACACTGTAGAAAATGTCATAGACTCAAATACCTAAAATTTTAAATAAATGTAATATAATACTTATTTTTCATATTATTTCTATATTTTTGTATATTCTCTATTGAACTGTTAAAAATTATGAAAACTTTTCTATGTCAGAAAAAAAATACAATTGAAATGTTAATCGAATGCAAAAATGATAAAGGAACAAAAAAGGGAGAAATTATAATGAATTTGAAGATCTCATTTTATGTTTTTAAATTTTAAAAAATATGTATTTATTTCTAGTTGTTTTGTTTAATTAAAAACTGGTATTGAATGGTTTTATTTTAGATTATCTGTAAAGTTGCATCCTGAAGAAAGACTTGTGTAGTCATAAAACTGGCAGAATAGGAAAGAGAAAGAAGAGTTCCAGGATTGTAGTGTTTTTTATTTGTATTCAAACTGTATTGTACGTTTTGGTTTTATGTATATTTATAACTAAAAAAAAACTATGACACTAAAAACATATTTCCAGTTTACCTCTGATGAAAAAAGATGCATCTTTTGAAAGTGTTCAAGTTAAAGGGTTTTGTATTTTTGTTAAATTTATTTTTTGTTCTTACAGACTTTGCTAACATCAGAAATATTTTTTTATAATTTTATACTAACTGTTAATCTATAATATCACCATATGAGAAAAAAACTGCCTTAAGAAACTAATGAACATCATAATAATTCTACCAGAAAACAAAAGTTATACTATTAGAATCTTGAAAATAGATTATTCTATGAAACTCAAAAACCTATTTGCAGCGTGCCATAACACAAAGATCATATCCAACCAATTATTAACACAGAAAGAACATGGAACAGAAGTGTTAAACAACAAATGGTACATCACAGCACACCTGCAATATATCTCAATTTCACAAATAAGACTGCAGTATATGTTACATAACGAACTGCAGAGATTCAATTTCACCAGTTAGCTAGATATCTTGTACAAAAATTACCACCATTAACAGATAAACATTATATATTGAGAATTCAGCACAGTTCATAATTATAAAAGCAACCACACACAAAACAATGATCAACATAAATATACTCAACCTCTTCACTAATGCACCAACCCCTAAAAAATACAAATGTTCCATCAATAGTTTGAAAACAATACAGCTGATAACCTTTTGTAACAATATAGCACGCTTCCAATTTCAAATTAAATAACATCAAAGGCTAGAAGACCTAACCATGGTTTCTTCCCTGTCACTAGTAGTCAGTAACCTCTACACAGAACATTTTAAAGTTAATGCTCTCTAAACGTATTGTTCACACCTCAAGACTTTGCTCAGATATACAAAAACAAATTTTAGCTTTTAGTTTAGTCTCTGTCTTCGTGTCTTGCTACTTTTGGTAATACTCAACAATATACTAATTCACTCAGCAACAAAACTATCACAATACTGCTGTAAGGCCAACAATGTTGTTTATGTTGAATGTGTAATTTACATGTTACTTTGTAGTTTATTTTAATTTTCTGTCCATTTAATAACTCCAGTGATATAAAAGCAAACAGTTTAATTCTGAAACTTCTTAATTTAGTGTCAGAAAGTTTCCAATCAATCAATAAAATAACTACAAAAAAATATGGTAACTTGGTTAAGGATGTAAAAGAGCCAAAGTAAAAGGTGTTTATAATACTTGTCGAAATTATGAATGGTTGTGTAAAACAGCAATTCCTGCACCTTGAAATGATACTGTCCATGATATCAAAAATCATTTATTGCATAAAGTTCCCAGGCAGCAATTTATCTATAACTCAACTCTCAGTGTTCCAGTTAATGCTGTAAACTACCCAATTGAATTCCTAAATTTTTTTAACCACCAGGGATGCCAAGTCACATACTGAAACTAAAGGTTGGCTCACCAATAATGTTATTGAAGATCTTGGTCTTCCAAAATTATGTAATGGCACAAGTTCAGTTGTTAAGGCTATTGAAGCAACTGGTCATGCCAAAGGTAAAGATGTCTTCATTCCAAGAATTCCTTTGCTACCAAGTGATTACCCCTTTTGAATTCAGAAGGCTCCTATTCTCAGTTACAATTCTTTTGCAATTTCAATTAATAAGGCAAAAGGCCAAAGTTTAAAGGTTACTGGATTATTCCTAAAGCAGCTTTGCTTTATGCCAAGTCAATTCTATATAGGTTGTTCAAGGGTCGGTGCTTAGAAAAACTTGTATATATTGTCAGAAGAAGGAACAACAGTCAATGTCTATAACGGTTAGTTTCGGTTGTGTAATTTTTGTTTTAAAAACCAAAAGGTTTTGATAATAATTAAGATGTTATGAAAACTGAATTTTTAAAATAAATGTTTTCAAATGTAATTTCACTATATTTTTAAATACCAATATAAAGTAATTTGGACACCTTGCAGAGAACAGGTAATTCATTTGGGTGTGTGTGTGTGTGTGTGTGTGTGTATAATGACAGTTAATTAAGATGCATTAATTAATCTAAACTGTACAAAATTATTTAATAATCTAAAATATATTAAAATATTATATACATATATAAAATAAATTTATCATAAAATTAAATACAATATTCATAAAGTTCCAATTCATGTTTTTAAAATTATCTATGGATAATCTCTTTTCAGTTCTTTATTTTTAAATTTGTTACAGGTTAGAAATACTCAAGTTGAATAAACCTAGTTGATAGCATAAAAGTGCTACCTTCATTTGAGTTAAACAAAAGGTGGCAGATAATGAAAACTCGTACAGAATTACTAGAACATCTTTCTTTATGATCTACAAATGCCCATTAACTCATCTTTAATCTATATTTTATCTAAAGCACCAAAGTTTTACCTTTGGTAAAATTTAGTGAAAACATTCTTTGTTTTGTATCTGCATGAACCACGTTTATGAGTAATACAACAACTATAGAAAAAACAACAATTTGAAATTCATGTTAAACATAGCTACAATACAATACAATACTATGACATAAACAGAACAGTGTTTTTACTTATTCTATGCTAACATTTTGAAAACATTAAATTGGAGCATTCATGCCCTGTAAATAGTTAGTATATCCTGATATAAATTATGCACAATACTTGACCCAATTAGTATAATCACACTAGCAAAAAAATAAATAACTTAAAATAACTTGTAATTATTCATTTCAAGTGATCACATACAAACACTTGCATTGCAACTGACAATGATATGAGTAAAATGTATATATTAAAATAAATTAGCATTAGGTTTACTACTGGACTACATGAAGAAGAATAACCTTAATGTAGAAATTTCAAAGAATAGTAGAATACTTGTAAAGAAACAAAAGAAAAGGAAGTAAAGACAAACCTGTTCCAGTCTATGTTTAGTTTGAAGGTAAGGATTGTATCTTGCTCGAATTGCACGCATTGAAGTTGGCTATAAAATATGCACACACAAACAAAAATAATATCCTATCATCAAATCATCTACTACTAAAACCTCTAGAGAAATGTAAGGTTTTACTTAAAATAAAGTTTTTTTCATCAATGTACAATTCTAGAATCACAGTGATATATTATGGTGTCCAACAATGAAATAAAAAATTCATATATAATCAATCCACTCAGGTTTATATATATATATATATATAAAAAATTTCCAACTATACATTACAAATTATGTTTAATAAGATAAACACACAAATTCTACATTACTAAAAAATTGCAATAATGTACTGAAAACAGATCAACTATAATGATAATTGGCTATTTACTTTTCAAAAACGAAATTCTTTCAAACATGAACACAAAACTGTCTTAAGTAGTGTTGTAGGACTGTACCATGTGCCTGCTAAAAATGTAAAGAGTTTCAAAATTATTGTGCTTTTTAATCTTCTCCATTTGAAAGTATGCATGTGCTCAAGTAACACTAACTTTTATCATTTCAGGGCATGTAAACTGGCAACTATCAATTTTCTTGTAGTGAAGATAGCACATGCTATCCAAGAATAGAAAATCATCTCTCCTTTAGTAAATAAGATAATTGTCAGGTCAGGGAAACTGCACCCTACATTTTAATTCACAATTGAAATAGATCTTGAAAGCGAGGTGAGTTTTGTGTGCAAATATAAAGTCAGGTTTGCCCCCTTTCATTTTTGAAGTGCTTCAAGACTTTGTAACACAGTTATATAGTATAACAGATGGAAAGGATTTTGTTTTTTTTCAGCTTACTTCCTTTTAACTGAAATAATCTTGTATTATGTGAGTAGATTTAGTATTTTAACTTTGTTTATAACTTTTAACTAGTAAATTTAATTGTTTACTTAGACATTAAAGAAAGAAGTATAGGAGTTTGGGTTTTGTCATAACTGTGAATTAAACACTTAGTTTTGTATAAATGATAAGTAACTTTTGCATGTTTATTCTTCACTAGAGGTTAACTTAAATTTTGGATTTAACTTGTAGTAAAGTGATAAGTTTTTAAATAGTCTTCACGTTAATTTTATTTGTTCAATGTACAATGATAAGTGCCTGCCCGTATTTTGTTTTCACATAGTATTTCCAAGATAATCAGTGATGAGTTTTGTTTTTACCACTTGTAAACTGGTGAGAGTTTCAAACTCTGCAATCCAATTTTCTCTGAATCTTCAGCTAGCAGAATCAACTGACTGCTTTGTAAAGAAGTCATTTTAATGGGAATACCATAAAATTTATATCCATCCCAATTATACATGCATATAGAGAGCTCCACATCATAATTCAAGGAAGAATAATGCTAGTAAAACTTCAAATCTAAGGTTTATCAGTTATGAACTTATGCTTTTTGTCAAAGTATATATGGTTAACAAGAAAGGTGTGTCAGATAAAAATAACAATAGACAGGCATTTCAATCTTTTTCATAAATTTTGAAACTTACTTCATAGCCAGTGTATGACTGAGTGGAGTATTCAAAGTCAGAGTCTGGTCCCCCAGGACAATACCTAGAAAAACAAATCCATACAAGTAGTTATCTCCACTTGTTTTCAAAAAGTTGTTTTATATGACATAATGTAAAGTATATTACTATCCCATATATCTCATTCATACCAGTGAAAACAACTTTTCTTAATATTTTTCTATTAATCAGATGCTAATGGAAGCAGTAAAGAAATGGAAAAAAAAAAATCAACTTACACACAAATATTGCCAGTCATATTAATGTGGGGACAACGATGTGGCTTACACATTACAGCAACAACAGCAATCTGAACACATTAAATATATGTGTTTTAAATATATTTCATTTGGGATAAAAAATTTCAAAATCAATGTAAGCAACATATTTACTTGAAAAGCACATTTTATTAATAAACACAATAAGTTGGCAAAAAAACAATTTATAAGCATAATGAAGTGATTTATTCTTGTGGGAACAAACATGTTTCCACATATCACTGTTCTGTCAAACCATGTAGCATGTTCCTCCAAATATAAATCACTTCATTATGCTCATAAATGAATGCTTACCATTTTATTATTAAGACACTATGTTTATAAATCAATTTTTACCATTTTATTACTAAAAAACATGTTTGAAAATGCAAATCCTGTACATAGTAGTCACCTTTTTTTAATCCTGATAAATTTAACTTACAATTATATTGAGTATAATAAGACAAAATCATACTGAAGAAACATATACAGACAGACATACCCCACTGGCAGTTCTAATTGGTTTAGCTCTCAACTTTGGCAAAAGAACCTGTATACAAAATGAAATAAAAAACAAAAAAGTGCATATCACATTTATGCATTTACACACACAAATATCTCTATACAAGTAAAATCAAAGTTTACCTTAATAGCAAACTTTAGGTAAATTGGTAAGAAAATTCAAGAATAAATCTAGTACATAATTACAAAATCTTCATAATAATGTATATGGAAGGACAAGTTTAGTAATTTGTGTTGATGGAAACTAAAAAAAATATCATGAAGTGTGAAGAAGCAAACATTTAATATTTGAGAAAAACAGAAGAAAGCCAGTCATACTATTAAATTAACAGTTGTAAAGTAATGAGAATATTACATTATACTTCTTAAAACAACTTATTTCATAAGCTCTACCTAACCTTGAGTAATAGGTTAGTGCTATAACCTGAAATATTTTTATGTGAAAAAAATTTTTTCATCGCATAATCCAACTTATATGCAAACTCACAAAAAATTAAGAATGATGCAGTTTGTTTAAATATTTATATTTTTAGGTTATAATTTTTTTTTTCTAATTTAGCATGTTTTTTGCAGAGGATTATACTAACTTACCTAAGATTTGCAAGTTTATTCACCAATGATTTATTATGTAATAGACCTTTATGGTAAATAACAAATTCTAAAAAGGAAAAAGGTTAGTTTTGATTAATTTTGAGATAATACTGGTTTATGAATTTGTTTTTCTGGTATTGACTTTTTCAAAGAGTATTGAAGCTGTTAGAAACCCATTAACTGAAACTGAAGTTTGCAGAGATGTCACACTCTTACAGATGGCTGCATCAAGACTGAGATGACACAAATCACAGGGTGTAAAATTCGTGGTCAGTAGGTTAAGATGCAGAAACCAGATCACATCAGGAAGCCAGAACTGGGTCAGAGTAAGGCTACAGGTACGATAGAAAACTGAATATCTGGAATATAGCCCTTAAAAACTTACCAACACTCCCAAGGAATGAGATTTGGTAAGCAACTGGAGATGTGTGCATATCATGTTCAATAGTCAGCAGAAGGCTCAAAAAGGCTGGAGTCAGGCTCAAGAAACAAGTTATAGCTCTAAGGCACAAAACAACCCACCTAGTGCTTGCTCAGAAACATGTAACCTGAACTCTTCAGCAATGGATCTGCTTACAGATGAGATCAGTATTTGTGTACATTACAGTTTGAAAATATGAGAGATATTTGGCCTGTAATAATGTTTACCATGATGTTTTTTTATTTGGAAATGGCTCAATAATGATCTGGAATGGCATCTGCATTCAGAAGCATAGAGATCTCTGTGTGATGGATGGAGGATTCCTGACAGCAAAACATTTCACAGATAAGATCTTACTACCCATTCTTCTCATCTTTCTTGGTGCTGTTGAATTTCTGTATCCTACCACCAGAATTTTGCAAAACATTTTTCATGATCAAGGAACAGGTATATTGGACTGATCTGCCAAGACAATGGACCTAAATTCAATTGAGTATGTATGAGACTTGCTTTGGAAAGCATTCATAGATTAACAGCATCTTCCTATGATTGTCCAAGAGCACAGAGCTGCTCTCATCCAGGACTGGGCTGCCAAAATGTCATCAACACTACAAGGAACAGATGCAGAGAATTCATAGGCAATAAAGAAGGCTCTACCAGCTACTAAACACTCATTCAGTGAATTGTTCATCTTAGTAAATTATTTGTTCTTTGAAATGTGTGAAGTCAAATATTGACACATTACAGTAATTTGGCTTTTTTGTTTTGATTCATAAATGATTTTTTTTGCTTGCTTTATATTGTTTACCTTTAATATTTGTAATAAACAAATTAATATTAAAAACCAGTACTTTTTCTTCAAGCTTTGAAACACAAATTAAAACCTCATTATCCTTTAATTTTTGAAACTTTCATATCCTAATGCAATATTGTTGTTTTTTCACATGAGAAAAGGTTCCATGGGCAATGCATTTAGTATCTACATATCTAGTTTACATAAAAATTTCTGACCATTCACAAGCACAATACTGCCATGCACAGATTTTTGGATTGAGAGATATAAAAAGTCTTTCCAAAGAGAAGTATTCATACATCTTTTTTGGTAAGAAAAATGAAAAAAAAAACTGAATCACAGCAATCTCATTTCACTACATAATTATCAAGTCTGATTTTGCTACTCTGTTCTAATTAAATATAATCATAGAAGTTGACACCCACACAACGGATGCACTGTGGAAACATGTTAAGATATGCGATGTAAAACTGATCTTGGAATCTACCTTTTGCAGCTTTCGTTACTATGGAAATTGTATTGATGAGCAATAATACATAATGTTATCCAACAAACCGAGCATGTCCAACAATACAGAAAGTAGTTTCAAAGGGCAGGATGGGATCAGAAACATTGTTCTTTTAAAGTTTGATAAATTTCAGTTTAATCCTGATTTTCTTGTTAATGCTTTACAATTTTTTTTACAAGGAATAACTTCTGTGGAAAGAATATTAAGTAAACATAATGAATGAAACTAAACTTAAAGAAAATATAGTGAAAATAATTTTGCAGTTATACATAATATTTTAAATACTTTTTAACATTATACGTATCTCAGTGCTGTTTGAAATAGTAATCATCTCATTAACAAAATGTTTCCAAAGACTTGTTGATATAACTGTACCACAAATTAAACCAATATCATTAATTGCAAATATATATGCAAGAGCACCAATCATTACATTTTTCATCATGAATGAAATATATTTATTTTGATTACGTTATACACAACTAATAAAGAAGACATGCTACAATCAGTGACAAAAAGTAGCTCACTGAAAACATAACACAAATGGAATTTTAAACATAAATTTCAGTTCAATAAAGTTAATAGAAATAAAAGGCAGGCATTTATATTTTGTCCAGACAGGTCATCATTAGGTACAAAAATATTTCTGCAAGTACAAATAAGATGATAGTAATTTTATTGTTTGGCTATTTTGTATTAGAGAAATTCTTGAGGATCATGATTCAACTTTTTTTTTCACTTTAAACAATATTATTCATGAAATTAAAAAAACAGAAGCTACAATGAAAAACAAGAAAAAACTCCCTATTTTCTTCATTATTTATCAACATCACATAAGATGTATCAAAATATCTAAAGATTACAAATTAATGTGGGGTTCAAATGCAGGAGTTAAAGTCACAAAAAGTATCTGAGTACAAGAAAAAAATGATACAGTATTAAAATATGATTAACAGATGAATTTGGACTATCTACAACGTGTTTTCATGAATATGACTTCATTTTCATTACATCCTTTAATAATTCACATTAGTAATTTGTTCTTTGCTTATTCTTCTCACACTTTTGAAGCTAACAGGTGGAGGATCTAGTATCAATCTGTGTTCTTATCTCTTATCAAGAACATAGAGAAGTCTGTTTCTCTCAAAATATATTCATTTTGATTTAACCTTTATGGTTTTTCTTGACCTTAGCAAGGTGTCATAGTGAGTATCCAATACTATACCAAGACACATGGAAGAATCATGCAACTAAAACAATCTGCTGCAAGGTATAGTACATTATTAAAAGGAGTGATAGTTTAGTGTTTTTCCACCTTCTGTAGCTTGGACTATGGTAACCCAAACTATCAGATATTATCAGTTAAAATGCTCTGATTGCTCCTTACTTTACAAACCAAATTTCAAGGCAATCCATTAAGAAATGCATGAGATATAAAATCTCCAATTTCAATTGAAATTTTTTCTTTGCACCCAAAGTATGGAAACTTAGCTCTCATGGATTGTTTTTTCAAATTTATTACACTGATAGGTCTTTACAACTTACAATTTGGTGCCAAATTTCATTTAAGTGTAGGCCACATGTACGAGGTTATTCTACAAAAACAACTCAAATTAGATCAAACTTGTTGCAACACCTTTGCAAAAAGTACTATGAGCTATCAGTCTGAAAATTTTACAACAGCTTCATATAACAGTAAAAGTGGGGCTTTTCTCGTCATTTGTGTTAAAAACAGCTGATTTAGAAAAGTAAAACTATAATGTGAAAGGCATGCACATTCACAAGTATTGGTTAGGACAAGAAAACTATATTAGCAGTTTCTTGCCCAAGAGTCATACATGTGGATGGTTATTATTCATTACAAACTTTTAAATACAAATATACTAAATTTTATGAAAATCTCCAAATATTAGCTTACACAATTAGTAGACATAATGATGCTTGATACAATTGAACTGAGTGTATTGGGGTCAAGACAAAAAGTTGTTAATCTAGATTCCATAACATTACTATAAAGTAAATTACTAACCCTGTTTTAAAGAGGAAAACTACCATCATATATTTTAAAGAAACTGGTTGGTACTGTAGAGTAAACACCTGTTCCAAATGATAGAGCTAGAATCCTAAATCTAACATGGATTACTATAGTGTCATTTTCTTACATGCTGTGGTGTTTTTTTTGTGTGTACTTACAAAAAAAGCATGATATCTAATCAAAAACACCTTAGGTGTTAGCTGGTTTGCATATTTTGTTCAGCTTGGGGCATCACCCACCTAACTAATGAATGAATATTTACTGTAAACGTCTTAGTGTTGTAAGCTTAGCCACTACTTTATCCATCAAATTTGACTTATTTTTTTAACTTTCACACTAAATCCTTTTTTAACTGCACATTTTTTCCACACCTAAATGTTTTTAATAAGATCAATATGTTGCTCACTGACAACACTTTAGCAGCAGTTGCTTTTCTTATATCTTACATGTATGCAATTGAACCACATCTAGATAGTTTGCAATCTGTGAATGCTTATGTTAATCTAATTCTGTGTATGGGTTCCTTTCAAAGTAAGCATTCATGCAAGACTGCTGGTCAGGTAGCAGTGCAATAACAACACACATACATCTGTACCTTAAGAAATTATAGTAATGCACTGTGCACAGCTACCTCTACAACTTATCATTACAATGACGGCTTCTTCATGAGTTAATAGCAAGTCTTCCCTTGTGATGACATATCCAAGATGAACTTCCAGAGTATTATTTGAGTCAGTGACAGAATCTGTGATTGCATGTCGTGGTTTTCAGGTGCCTTTTCAGGTGATAGCAAATTATGTAAATACATAGAATTTTATTGTTAGTACACTGAGTACAAGTTATTGACATGGAAGCATGGAAATGGAATGTTTATAATTATTTTTTTGTTTCCACTTTCTAGACCACCATATTAGACAAAGATACAATATAAACTGTATATATGAAATTATGATATTCAAAAATCTAGATATAGAAACAAATTTTATATCTTATGGAAACAAAGGCAGACATCTTGAGCATCTCAAAATACTCAAGAATGCTAACATGACCTTATCCAGATTTCTATTCAGGACATCCTAACTGTATAAAAAACAAAAATATTTGAGGGATGCTAATTCAAGGTTAAGATCTAAACTGGGACTTCACAACTGGTTTACAAATATATTCTCTAAGTGCAATTAAATTTAAACATTACATAATATGTAAGAACTGAAGTGAGCTGAACATTTTAAGTAAGGATGAATACTCAGATGACACAAACCCACTAACTGCAGCTGCTCTAAATGTGCACAGAATTTTTTCAAGCCATACACTGTATAGGGTACACTCATATTCACTGATTTAACAATGGTTATTAATTAAGAAAATGCACAATATGGCTACTTCTTTCAGAGGAAATTGCATATCTTTGACCTTTGTAAAAGCTAAAAAGATTCAGAGAAAGTATACAATCTCTTTGAGGCTCCTGTATCACACTTGATTGTTTGGTTGGTTGTTTTCATATTTTAGGGCACAAAGCAACTAGGCTACCTGCACCAAACATCCAGTAACAAGTTCAAAATTAAAGTAAAATTAGCAAAATTCATAAAAGGAAATTAAGGTAAAACAAAACAAAGTTTATTTTTGAAATTAAAAAAAAACATAAGTAGCATTAAATCCAATTTATACATCTAGTCTACAGTGGTAAGAGAAAAACTACAGAAATACAAGTTGTAAAGGACTTTCTATAGCATAACTGTAATTATCATAACTCACCAGGATGACTAACAGGTAAGTTAAAAAACCACCGTTAGTCACTTAGTGTTGGCATTTCCAGTCCTGATTCCAAGTTATTTGATGTTATGGCCATCTTCAGATAGTAATGTAATAAAAGTTTTAAAAACTTGTAGCAAAATTTTAATTATAACTTGCCAGGATGACTAACAGGTAGTTCAAAAAGCAGCTTTTGTCACCTGAAGTTGGCCTTTCCAGTCCTGGTTTTGAGTTATTTGGCATTACAGCCATTTTCTAATTCCAAATCGAACTAGATGTACTTTGATTCTTAAAAGGGAATCACATTAAAAAAGGTCTAATGTATAAAATAAAAAACTTAAATAGCATTAGAAAGATTAATGGCCTTTAAAAAACTAAAAACATATCTAAGGTGGACAGTGTCACCATCACCTGTAACACTGTCTAACATCATGGATAAACCTTGGGACAGAATGTGCTTAAAATGGTGCCATCATTCAAAGTCATATGGATGGCAAGACAGTAAAATGTAGTTTATTGTGACCTGAATGTTACACAGACAACACATTGGTGCATTAGTCCCAGATAAATGAAAGTAATGAGTTACAAAACTGTGACCAGTCCATAGTCTAGTTAGAACAACTTCCTCTTTCTGATCCTTAGGGAAGCAAGACGGCCAAAGTCCAATGGAAGGTTTTATTAGGAAAAGTTTGCTTTCATGTTGCTCACTCCAAGTCGTGGCAGATCGTCTGTTCTGAAAATGTATGGCTCACTGAGGAAGGAAAAAAATCCCAGGTGGGATGCTTTGGAGAGGAATGAAGTTTCGAAGCATATAGAAAAGAAAACTGCAAACGATGGAGGTGCAAAGAAGGTTCACGAGACTGTGTATAAACTCTTAACTGAGGAAGTGCAGAAAGCCTCAGTGCAGAGCCAAAGTCCTTGATGATGAATGGGGTCCAGCATCTTTAAGGCTGAGGTCCTGGCATAGCCATAGACCAGTGATCCATAGTCGAGTTTCGGTCAAATAAGAGCACATTATATCTGCAGCACAGAACATTGATCTGCTCTCAAAATGTTGAAAGGACACGAAGGTTGTTCAGTGCTCTTGTATATTTGACATGTAGCTGATTGATGTGTGGTACAAAGGTCAGCTTATGGTCAAAAATAAGCCCCAAGCACTTTGTTTCAGGGACCAGGCAGCACAACTTCATCAATACAGAGTTCAGGATCAGGGTGAATACCCCATTGACAGCAAAAGTACATGCAAACGGTTTTAGAGAGAGAGAAATTAAAGCTGTTTGCTGTGGTCCACTTCAGTAAACAATTGAAGGTAGTCTGTAGCTGCTGCTCAATATACCTCATGTTTGACGACTAACGTGAGATGTGCAAGTCATTGACATACAGTAAGAGGGAATTGTTCAGTGATGGCACTAATCTTTATATTGAAAAGTGTGACACTCAAAACACAGCTCTGAAGGACTCCAAGTTCCTGTAGAAAAGAATGGGAAAGTGTCAAACCTATACAAACTTGGAATCACCTGTCCATTAAAACATTTTTAATAAAAATGGGCAAATGGCTACATAACCCATATATATAGAGGTCTCACAAAATGCAATACCTCCATGTTGTATCATAAGCCTTTTAAATGTCAAAGAATATTGATAAAAGATGTTGTTTTCTGAGAAAGGCTTCTGTGATTTACTTTTCAAGTTGAATCAGGTGGTCCCATGGTGGAGTGCTGTTGTTGGAACCCACACTGGGTGGGTGAGAGGAGGTTTATTGATTCCAAGAACCAAACAACATAAGCATTAACCATCCTCTTTAAATTCTTACAAAGACAGCTCATCAAAGCAACTAGACAGTGGTTTGAAGGAATCTTGAGCTCCTTCCCAGACTTAAAAAAAAGGTAGGAAAATAGCCTGGCACCAGACATCAGGAAAAACATTCTCCTGCCAGATCCAGTTAAAAACAATCAGAAGAATACAAAGAGAAGCAGGTGATAGATGGTGCAGAATTTCTAAGTGTACATCATCATGTCTGCCAATGCACTGCCAGACCAATGAAGGGTCAGTTTGAGCTCCACCAGTGTAAAGGGATGATTGTAGTCATAGAGACAATAAGCTTGAAAGAAAAGAGGTGATTGCTTTGCCCAAGTCTTGACAGCTAAGAAGGTGAAAGAAGCAGAAGTGCTAAATATCCTGCAAAAGCTTTCACCTGGAGTAACGGCAATGCTCCAGGTATCAACTACTTCCTGGCCATCAGAGAGCAAGATAGAGAGGTGAACAGAATTATATTGCCCACTGACCTTTTGAATCCTGTCTCATATGACTTTTGAATTCATGGTAGAAGATATGTTGGTTATGAACTTAATCCAAAAGTCCTTCTGGCTCTGATGTCTCACCCATCGAGCATGTGCATGGGCCTGCTGGAAAGCGATGCAGTGCAAGAGTGTGTAATACCTACAAAAAGTGTCCCAAGCCCATTTTTAAGCATTCCGTGTCATTTGGTAGGCAGGATTCCACCATGGACCAGGATATCTTGGAAAACGTGTTGGGGTTTTAGAAAGAAATTGAGCAGCTGCCTGTATAATACAGTCAGTTACTGCTGCCACACAGTCATCTATTGATGGCTTAGAGACAATGGCAGGATCAAGTTCTGCAAAAGCAGTGAAAAAGGGCCAGTTTGCTTGATCCAGCTTCCACAGGAACAAGTGGGTTGGGTGGCAGCGACCACAACCAGTCTCTCTCAAAATTACAGGAAAATGATCACTGCCTCGTGGATTATTGTCAACCATCCATGAAAAGTGAGAGAATAGAGAAATGAAGCAAACTGTGAAATCAATAGCAGTAAAGGACTGACTAGGTGCATGAAAATAAGTATAAGAACCACTGTTGAAAAGAGAAAGGTTGTGATCAGAGAGCATACGCTCTACAGAGCAACCCCTCATATCAATATCAGCACTTTCCCAGAGGAGATGATGTCTATTAAAGTCTCCCAGAATTAAAAAGGGAGATGGCAACTTTTCAATGAGAGCATCAAGGTCTGATTGATCACAGGTCTCTCCAGACAACAGGTAGAGTGAAGAAGCAGTGATGGTACAACCCACGGAAACACAGATGAATACGGCCTCCAAGGGTGTGTTGAGTGGCAAAGCCAGGGTGGGCACATGTTGATCGACCAATAGTGTCGCCCCCCCATGCACTTGTCCATTGCCCAGCCTGTCATTTCTGTACAAAGAAAACTGCTGAAAGAAAACTATATCGGCAGGTTTCAGAAATGTTTCCTGTAAGGAAAGACATACAGGATGGAAGAAAGCAATCAATGCTTTAATGTCATCCAGATTAGAATGTAAATCTCGACAGTTCCATTGTATCACGGTGGCCATATTTATTTATGTGAAGGAGAATTGGGTGGAGAGCCCTTCTGTTTATGACCACATCTTTTTTCTTTGCTGTCTTTATTCGAGGGAGATCAACCTCCATGAATCCTGCCCTGGGTTGAATGGGCAGGTCTTTGTTGTTGGAAGAAGATCCTAGCAACTGAAGATGTGAATGAATAATTGTGTTGCATCTTGGGGTGGGAGAAGAAAATGTACCCAATGAAATGCTTGTATCCAGAACCAAAGGAAGTGGATCTTGGGATTTGCTGGAATGTATGTTAGGGACAGAGATAGGTGTTAAAATTGATTCATTAACTTTTTAACCATGGAGATCAAAAGACTTTTCATTTGATTTGAGAACAATTCTGTTGGAGGCACAGAGAGATCCATCTACACTACCACTGGAGTAGTGGAATGAAGTGCAGCAGCATACATCCAAGATGAAATGGTGAACAGCAACTCTTGAGCCTAAGAGTAAGTAATGTTTCAAATAGTTTTTAAATGCCACACTTCTTTTTCTTCCAATCATTTGGGGCAAGAACAAAAGTAGGATGGGTGAGAGCCATTGCAATTGATGCAGTGAAGGTCCACTTCACACTCATAGGCATCGTGGTCCTTGCCACCATAACGAGCACACTTCAAGGAACCACGACATGACTTCTTCATGTGACTGAACCACTGACACTGGAAAAATCTGAAAGAGTTTGGAATGTATGGCCATACCCTGCAATTAAGATAATCTACCTTGATGGTGGAAAGTGGATGTGGTGATGTAAATGTCAAAATGAGGACACTGATCGGCTCATAATTCCATCTTTGCGAGTGGAGATATGCCACATTGCATTAACTCCTTGGGTGGAGAAACCAACGAGAATCTCTGGCATGGGATGTCCTACAAATCTCTCTCAACAATAACTCCTCATGATGAATTCATAGTAGAATGAGCTGTAACCTCAACAGGTATATCCCCAATTGCCTTTGAATGCGAGAAGAGTTCACTATGTCCAGATGTGGATGTTTTTACCAGTATATCACCACAGCAAAGCTTCTTTACTGACTTTGGAGAGCTAACAAGTCTTTCTAGTACCTTCTGAATGAAAAAGGGAGACACCTGACCTAAAGGTTTGTCTGAAAGAGAATGTAGTATAAAAAAAATGAGGTACAACAGGTGTTACAGATGTTTAAAATTGCTGCTCAGAATCTTGTTTAACTATGGACTGTTTTTTCACTATTTTATTTTAGTTTTTATTTGGAGAATCTATCATAAAGGAATATTTTGGTCCCTACTCACCCCATCCACCATGGAGCCCTATGAAAGGATGCACTACAATGCCACATAAGGACACTGCGGCAACAACAGGGTTTCGTGAGCACCATACCTAAACACCAGAATCAGATACAATGTTCACAACACCTGCTGAGAACATCCGACACTGGTAGTTGGTTGACCCTAGTGCAAGTGGACCAGTCGATTGATGAAAGGGGGCCCTCCCAAGCTGCCCATCTACAGGAATTCAAGGCCAAAGTGGTGTATTAGGGTTGAACCTCTCAGCCACCAGGATCCTTTCCTCCCCTTCTTGGGTCACCACATATGGTTCTGTTCTTTCAAGTTACCTTCCCTGGGAGGTCCCCTCACCATGTACAGGAATCCACACTGAGGAGGTATTGCACTCAAAATGCTTTAAATTAAATGTTTTGCAAGTTATTTTAATACGGTTGTACTCCTTTGTATTTATTATCTTGAAAAGGGAGAAGACACATACAATTCAGCTAAGAATGAGAAAAATCTCTGCAATGATTTTCAGTAGTGTTTATTCTCCAAAAAACTGTTGTACAACAGGAGCAGTGGATAAGAAGTAAGAAGGTGTTAGCAGTCAAACTGATAAACTGTGCAGAAATGGAAAAGCAGTTAAAACATATCTCAAGAAGGATGGTATGGGTATCGAAATGTTGTTCTCTACTTTATTTTAATAAAATTTTTAATTCCCATACTAGCCATCTTGAGATACATTTTTACTTCAAATGGGTTTTTTTTTGTCATTTGTTTAAAGAAGCTGATATCTAAAGCTTAATCTTCATAAGATTTAGAGCCAAGAAATAACTCTACACACAGAAATTTATCTTGTTTAATACAATGAATATGATGACAAAGGTTCAAACAGAGGAAGAGGAAGAGCACAAGGGACAGCAAAACTAACAGAAAGTACATAAGATTGGTACACAGAAGCAAATCTGATGAACCAAAAAGTAGAAGACAAAACTGGCCTATAACCCACAAAAAAGGAAACTGACAGATCCCAGTCATAAAGCCAAGTGAAAAATGTCAATAATGAAGAAATGGTAGGAAGGGAAGGATTATAACCTAGATGTATATACCAACAGCATTAAGTATACCACCTACATTGGTAAATGTACAAATAAAAGACCAAACTGGATGGAAAACCAAATACACTAAATATCTGAAAGTCCCAACCTCCACATGAGGGACAAAACAAAATCCATATGTGAAGATGAAGTGCATGCATGGATGGATGATGCACACTAAAGTATGGGATAAGACACAAAAAATTGTTACAGAAATGAAAACCTCATTAGAACTGACCAATATAGTATCACCACCAGAATTTGACATAAAGTGGTCTGAATTGATAGGGCATGAGGAAAAAATGAAGAGAAGGATATGTATTGAGATAATGACCTGTCCAATCCCAAATGAGAGCATTCACTATTCTCACCAACAGTGGAGGAACAGTAGACTAAACACAAGAAAACTGTTTATCAACATAAAAGGTTAAAACTTCCAAAGCAGGGGCACCCCAAACTGCACACAACTCCAAAAATTAAAGGATTTAAAGTATATCCCTTTGTTAGAATATTGTCAGAATGGTATAGAATTACTGATCCATTACCAAGTTTAGGGCACCTGTAATAAAACATGTCAACAAAGTGATATTATGCCAGTTGGCTCAATATAGAAGATCCAAAATAAAAAAAAAAGCCTCTTAACCAGTTGTCCCCATGCCAGATGAGACAGGGTACTACAGTAGAATTTTCAAAGTAAATCATCCTCATCTGGTCTCAAAGAGCCAGTAGGAAGGTAAGTACTACCTGACACACATTGAAGAGGTCTAGGAGATTGATATAAAGAACAGATTTAAAAAAAAGTTCCCTGCCCTAAAATCTCCAAAGTGTCAAAAAATTCTCTCCAAAGGAAAAAAAAAGCATCCTTAAAAAAAGGTGGTAATCCAAATGGGTAAGAAATCCCTGCAGTAATATTGGTTTAATCTAAACACCAATCAAACATGCACTGTAAGTGAAAGGAAAAGATCAGAGAAGCATCCAATGGAACCTTAACAAGGCACCATTGGCTAAACAAAATGCACTGAAAATAGTGCATGTGGGCACAACCAATAGGAATGAGGGCTTTAAGAGAAGTTCATGTCCTCAAAAAAGATGGAGCCTCACAAACAGAAGAAAAGGGAGAATAAGAGACTTTGCTCTGTTCCATATTTCTTAAATGAAGACAAACAAGGCAGAGAAATGAGGTGAAAAACACACCAAGAAGAACCAAAAATTAAGTAAATGTGAAGAATGACTTCTCCACTTAGATAAGCCAACATACTAAGGCATCTTTCCAAAGATGAAGAAATTGAGTATGCAGGGCAGAGTTGGTCTGTCAAGAAGCTAAAAGTAGTCCGTCATCCATGTAATGGTGAAAATGACAGTTCCAGTAAGAAAGCAGTCAAGCATAGATTGG
The DNA here is from genome assembly GCF_004210375.1 of Tachypleus tridentatus. Lineage (NCBI taxonomy): Eukaryota > Metazoa > Arthropoda > Merostomata > Xiphosura > Limulidae > Tachypleus > Tachypleus tridentatus. The sequence goes on from NC_134834.1 coordinate 141,154,283, forward strand.
GACCACTCAGCAGTACACAAGAGGAGCTGAGGCAAGTTTGAATGGAAAAGCCCAAACCTGAAACACATACCCACAAAGAACAAAACGAAGAAAATATCTGGATGCCAGGGAGATGAAAATATGTGGATACACATCCAATGCATCAAACTAGTTAATCCACAAGACAGGAATGGAAACCCAACAAAGAGTTAACTATGACTTCAGTAAACTTGGGAATGATGAGGAAATGGTTCAGAGATGATAAACTGAAAACCTAATGCCAATCTCTCATCATCTAAGGAACAACAAAAATGAGAAGGATATCCTCTTTAATGGCACTGTTGGGAAGTAAGTTCTGAGCTGCCTCTGACTTACACGGGCAAAAACAGGATCTTACTGAAGGTAAAATAATTCAGATAATGAGACAACGGAGTGGTAGGAAAAATGATTGGCAGACTCCAAAAGAAATGGAAAACCCCCCAAACATCTCTTTATGTAAAAAGTTGTGGTGCACAGTTTACACAATGAAGAGTATGATAAAAGAATCTTCTATAAAACAATATTCAAACCGAGAAAACCCAACAGCAGGACAGCCACATCTGTAAAACAACATATAAAGAGGAAAGGTATACAATGGAAGAAAAAAAAACAACAAACTATTGTGAACAACAAAAAAACCCTTAAATAGACAGATGAATATTATCAATTAAAAAGTGGAGGAAAGATAAAGCACAGGTATTAGTGGATATTGTAAAATCTTTATGGTAGAATGGAGGTAGGAATAAATAAGGGCCTGAACCTCATACAGGAAGAATTAAAATAGATACAAGTTTAATTACGGGTAGTTAGAACCATAAAAGCAAAAACATGATAAGGCAGCATACATAGGAGACAAGGCATATCAATCTTCCAAATACAAATGTTTCACAAAATGATCAGCAAGACTCCCAATATCCAGGGTAAGTAGGAAAAATGAAAAAATTAATTCCTAGGATGGCATGTGTAGAATATTAAATTAAAATAGGAGACAAAAACAAATCACAACATATCTGATTAATCAAATCCACAAATGAAGGAGAAGGCCTGGATAAGGCTCCAACACAAGTTATAGATAAACATACTCATCAGGGAAAGAAAAAGCTGCTCAAAGTCACATCAACCTGTACATATACACCAAAGTGCTTGTATGACAGGACACTCAGACTATTCAGAATGTTGCCTGAAGTTATACAGTTCTCTTAGGATCACAGCTGTCACATCAGCAACCAGTAATTATGGTACTGACCCCACAGACATGTTTGGTAAATATACTGTTGTAGTGACAGCAGAACAAAAAAGGGATAATCAGTTATGAAAATAAATCATGACTCTCCACAAAAAATAATGAAAAATGATAACTAAATTAGAGAAATACATGAGAGTAAATTTGTGTGTATTTAATAACTGAATCAAGTGAAAACAAACACATCTGCATTGTAAGACTGCCCATCAAGAAGTGATTATCAAGTGCACAACTAGAGTGTGCTAGTTATGATAAAGATATGTCACATTCTTACTGTGATGGGTTGCTGCATGATCATGTTAATATGCAGAGAGAAGTGGGAGTTGCAAAGACAGTGACAAGTTAAACATTTGTGCCAGTGGAGGGTAGTACTAATCACAAAAGCTTTTTATGAGAGCAAGTAAAACACTGTATCAGAACTCATAATGCAGTGTCAGACTTTGGATTCTAAATTAACAGCCATCACATGCTGAAGCTATAAACATTCTTAATAAGAATCAATTAAAGCCCCCTAGTTGCATCAATATATTTAATAACTGTACTGAATACCAGATTTATTTTTAGTTTTGCTCTAAGTTGATAGAATTGTTCTGATTAGAAGTTAATATTAGTTAAAACTGAATAAAATGTCAGTGCTTCTTCATTAGAATCACACATCAGCCTATACTGGTAAAACCATTTGGAAAAACAAATGCAAGTCCCTCTCGGATCCTGGTGAGTAGAAGAAAGAATCAACAAGACTTTCATTTAGTTTTGAAATCATATACTTTGTTGGTACAGAATGATGCCATGGTCATTAACAACTTTATGAACACAAAAGAGGTGAATGCTAAGGCAATGTGGAGTATGCAATATCAAAAAAAAATCTCTCTCCATAAAAGTCAATGAAGGGAATGAAAACATTCAGATGTACTCAAATATAAAAATAAAATTTTTAGTTTTATCAATCTTTAAAATCAACCAATCTTTCTTGAGATGAATCTATAACTAAGGAATATTTGTCAATAAAAAAAGAATGGCTAAAATACTTCAACCTAGATTGATCTAAAACCAATCTGTTCAACTGGTAATAACAAAAAAAGGGAATAAAATCACAAACCCTAATGTAAAAGTTCTACTACTGTACCTTTGAGAATAAGATAGGGTTCATTCATATGGGTCTTGGATGTTCTGGAATGTTGTAGAATTGTGACATTTCATTTTCCAGAACTTGAAAGTCATGGAATTTTATAAAATTCATGAACTATGGAAAAAAGTAGGGTTATGGCTCTCTACCCATTTGTAAAAAACAGAAAATTTGATCTGAAAAACTTATATTGTTAAACCTCTTAATTTCCATTTCATAAAAGTTTTAATTTTTGTAAGAAACAAAGCTGACAAATTTATCACTTATTCCAACAGTGCAGCTCTGTCTATTAAGTGCAACTTGCATGCTATATATAAGCATCCCAAAGAAATACCCTTATTAAAAATCATGATTGATGTACCACTCACCTATTCACTGAATACTTTAATTAGCACAAGCAACAAGTCTACAAAGGTTTTCTGAATAACAATCTTGAAAACAAAAATCTTCCTAAAATATAAGTTAGTTAATAAAATTATATTTAATATGTATTTAGTATATTAAAAATGCTTCTTTAACATTTACTCTTCCAAATTCATAGGAACTCTCAGCATAAATTAATTCTCTCTAATTGGTGTTTAAGTTAAAATACTCTCAGAACCAATAATGGGTGAAAATGATGGCCAGTGCAAATTTCTACAAGTATGACTGATCCACAAAGATTACTGGAACTGGACTGAACATTCAAAATCATTAATTAGAAAAGACTGATAATATTCATGTTGAAATCAAGAGAGATCTTGAATATAGATGAGGCTCCATGAAAAAAAAGTCTCGTCTCAAAAACATGTTAAAGTGGCAAATATAAATGCCACTAATGAAAAATCTTCTCAGTGAATGGCTTACTATATTAAATCACCTAGTCAGCATAGTAATGCAGTATTAATTCTACAAAATAAAATACTAATAAATACAACTTAACACACGAGATTTTACACTTTATACATTAACAAAATTAGTGAATGTACCAACCTTAGAAAAGTGAACTATATACATACAAAGTTTAACAAGCTTTTAGTAAGCATTAGAAGTCCAAAGAAATACAAAAAATCAATTTTTAAAGTATTTTTATTAAATATTTGTCAGTAAATTTCCAAAGCCTTTACTGATTCACTATGAATGAAAGGTGATTTTCATGCTAAGAATAAAAATACTTCTTTTGATCTAACAGTATTTTAGAACCTCAAACATCCAAGGTTTTTCTGGCAATTTTTCTTCTTATTTTCTGTACCCTAAAAGTAGCTATAAAGATATCAGCAATGCACAGAAAAACAAAAATATGCAAAATATGAAATAAAGTTAATAATACAAATAGTTAAAACAATTATTACAAGTAATTTGTAATTCTGAACAATACTGCAGTTATATTTATACTTAACTTTAGGTTTTATATTTTATTTCTTATACTGAAAATACTTTTTAGTGCAGTTTATATAGGAGAAATTATACTGAACTGGTAAGAGGAACAATTAACCACATCTGTCACCTTTGTTTTTTTAAGTATGTTCCAAAAAAACCTTTTTAATTTCATTTTTGTAATCATGCATATAGGCAAAATGAGACCAAATATTTTTAATAGTTTGTTATTAATTTTATTATATGGAAAAAACATATATATAACAATGTTTTTATTATATACCTGAGATACCTCAAGATATAAGTATAAATAAAATAATATATCTAGGTTTATTTGTATGATATACCTTATACATGCCGAAAACAATTACAAAAAAAATTAAGTAAAAAAGACAAACCTGTCAGAGAAATATATAAAAAGAGTGACATATTCAACTGTATGTTTGTTTTGGTATGCTAGATTTGAAAGTAACATGACACAGAGTAGTACATCACAGTCAAGATAAAATTACTTGCCTTCTCCTCACATTATCTCCACAATAGCATCTCGTTGTATAATCAGAAGTAAACTACAAAAATACCTGCTTGTGCTGTCATTTACTAGTGGGATTATGGAATTGGTATAAAATGGAATTTCAGTCCCACACCAAATTTACATGGGTGAAAAACTTCTGGGGTACATGCAACAGAATTTAATATGGTTTAATAATTATTTACAAGACCACTTGGATCAAGTATACTCAGGATAAACAAGGAAACAGTTTGCAGGTTTATTCACTCTTCTCTTGAATACATCCACAATAAACACTTATCCTTCTGTTTTGTTTTTTGTCATTGTGTGTTATAAAGATTTTTGAGTTGTGTATCTGTGTACCATCTCTTTTTGTGGTTCAGAGTTCAGAAATATACAAAACAAACTTTATGAATTGATAATTACTGAATTTCTGGTTAGTGGTCTCTAACTAATTCTCTAAGGAAAACCCATAAACCGGAAAACACTACAATAATACCATCTGTGTCACAAGAGTTAGGAGCAAAAGCATTACCCATTCTCAGAAATATTCCCATAACAGATTATATAAAACATGCACATGTCCAATAAAATTCTTAACCATTCAACAAAAGACAAACAGGGCCAAAGCAAGTGCAAAGGGTAAAGCACAAAACTGATACATTATCCAGCAATGAACAAACTGCAGATAGGGCCTCAAGCAGAGATTTAGGAATATGTAGATAAACATTTGAGACATCTACCTTGGTTGTTCACAAACATGGAGAAAAACCCACCTGAGGGTAAAAAAAGACTCCACAGTAAAATGAGGTAAAATCAAAAAGTAATTAAGGCAGGATACTCAATCAAAGGCTGCCAGTCCTCAGTTTTCAAGGGTACCTCAAACAGCCTGGAAAAGGATAAGGTACAGATTCGATGGCTTTCTGAGAGAGAAGATTCTGTACTAGTTTGGACAGGAGTTGACTGGCAGTAGGAGAATGAAAGTAATATGGGTACTCAAGATAACAGAAGAGGGGAAACAAAGTGGATGAAAAGTCTCTTGGATAATTCCTGAATAACTCGCAGATTGATGGCAAAATCATATCATGGGGGACAAAATCAGTTAAGTGAATCACCAAATGACCAGAACCCACAGAACAGTCTCCCATGCTATTAGTGACATGACCATCTTCTTTCATCAATTCAACCAGCAGAGGAACCCCTAGAGGTAGAAAATAGTAAAAGCTGTGAAGGAGCTGGAGGAGAAACAGATATGAGAGACTGTATGAGATCATAATGAGGCAAACAATCAACCAAAGATGAAATGATGACTGCTGACTCATAGTTCACACAGGATTCTGACTGCTGAAGGAAATGAGCCATGCATAAGCCCTGAAGATAAGCAGGTGGTAAACAAACTTGCAACAATACAACAACTCTCCTCAGAATATCCCTACAACAAAGAAAACACGTGTAAGGAAAGTGTGAAAAAAAACACAAAAAAGTGCCAACATGGAGGTAACTGGGAAGAAACTATCTGTTGAAAAATCCTCAGAATTTAAGTGAAGCACCTCAGATATGAGGTAGTTGATGAATGAGTACCATGGGAAAGTTAACAGCATAGGCAGTCTTACCTATTGGGCAAACTGGTCAATTGGCCAGGGACTCGCACATGGAAGATCCCCCAATGCAATGTCTTTTAATCTACTTTTGAGTTTTCTTATCATTATGGGGCCCTACTTACTAAATTATGCTTGAGGCTCCAGAATGATTAAGATAAGATAGGACAGGATAAGAAAACTGGATGTGTGATAAATAAACAGGATGATCAGAGTCAGCCCCCCATATGGAAAAAAATGATTTCAACTGTTGAGAACTGAAAACCAGAAATTAATCCAGATCGTAGGCTAAAGTAAACTTATTAAAAACACATGGAGGTTGAAGCATACTAGCATCCTTATGCATCTGAGCTACAAAATATGGCATGAACCCTAATATCTGAAGAAGAAAAAAAAAAAAATACTGAGAGGAAGGGGGTGACATGTAATGATGGAGAAAGAATTATAAGCAATTGGAAAAGTTGATAAAAAACAGAAAAAACCTAAGAAATTATGTTCCAATAAAGCTGTCTAAAGCCTACTTGATTTTGCAGTACAGGAACTGAAAGAAATAGTGAAATTAGATGGAAGAAAAAGGCCGCAAAATTCCTCATCATCCTGAACAGATTTGACATGTCAAGGAGAAAAACGAATGACATCAGGAGAAGACTGACACATATAATGATCAGTCTTTCATCTAAGAAGAGCTAATATTTCATTGAGATACCCCCCTGCAGCATTTGTAAGTGTGCTGGTAGATGATATGACCTCTAAAGTGATAATTTTGACTTAAAAATTAATGACTAAAAATGAATAACCAAACACAACAGTGTTAGAATAAATAAATGAAAAGTAAGTTATCTTTATGTTTGGGAACTGAAAATGACAATTCCAATTTGGGAATAAATTACAAAACAGCTCAATTAACTCTGAAGAAATTAAAAAAAAACATACAACTGAAAAGCATCAAAGTAAAAAACATTTAATCTTATGTATGTACACAGGAGAGGGTCAGAGTGTGCATGCCAAGACCTTTTACAGAGCTCCATTCAATATGATATTATGTACAAGATGAGAGTTACTAACTGTTCATTCTGCCCCACATTAGATTTAGTGACAGGTTCTGGTAGAAAAAAGTGCATAACAGGAATAACATGTATTTTGGAGGTTCTAGAAGTTATGCAAATAAAACAGGTATTTTGATTCTTCACAAAAACGTCACCTGCATTCAAACTTTTCGTAGTCTGACTCTCATCGATGTCAGCAGCTCACATCCATGTTCCAACAACAGGCACAATTGTAAAACATCTCATTTGTTGTGTACAACAAAATTGTATATCATACTGACAATTTTGGTTAGACACAGATTGTAAATAAAAAACTATAGTCAATATTATTTCTCCAATATAGACAAATTCTGTTTGTTTTGGAATTTCACATTAAGCTACTCAAGAGTTACCTGCCATCTTTAATTAAAAAGTGATACTGCCAGCTCTTGGACTCTCTTTCACCCACAAAAAGTATTATTGACAATTACATTATAGTAACAATATAGCTAAGATGGCAAGCATGTTTAGTGACAGGATTCAAACTTGTGACCAACAGATTATGAGTCAAGCGCACAAGTCATCAAGTCATGCCAGTTCATAATCCACCTTGTACTTGTCCAGTTAAAGAAAACACGCACCTTTCAGAAATATACAAGTGGTAGAACTTGACATATATATGAATCCATAAATCTGAAATTTTGTTACAGATCCAACAAAAGAAGCTCTATCATAATTGACTCAAAATGTTAGAGTTAAAAGTCCGACATGAATTTCAGAAGTGTCAAGAAATGTATTTAAAATATAGTACAAATTTAATAGTAATTTAAGCAAATGTCCTTTTTGGTAACACCCACCTGATAATAATAAAATAAAAACGTATTACAGTTTGTTTTAATAGTTTAGAAGTTAATAAATAGATCACTTAAACTTACTTTTTTGTATTCTGTAGGAACAGCAGCTATGATGTCAACAAGCCGAGGCTGAGACTCGAGTCCAAACTTAGCTGAAATGGTTCCTTTTATTCTATTAAAACAGAAATATAATTTTTACATAATAAATATCATGTCATTTCAAATACTTAACACATACTCTATCACAAACTTGTATACTGAAATTACCAAAGCCATTTTTTAAAAGAAAACTACGAAATAGGTTACATTATATGTTAACATACTCTATCTTGTTGCATAACTTATATTAAGAGCTAATGATTACATATTGCAGATATTTCAAAACTTACTTGTTAAGGTTCACATCCCTTCCTTCTTTGTGAGCACTGATAAGTTCTTGAACAATTTCTGCAACAGTCATCATCATCAGCTCTTCTTTTGATAGCTTAAGCTTTGCTTATAGACAAAGTTACAAAAAGTATAATGCATTAAAATCAGGAAATTGTACAGAATATGATACATTACAATTAAAAAACTACTTCCTATTTCCTTTCATTAAAACACAAATTTAACTAATTTGACAAATTTTTGTATAAATTACTCATGGACAAATGCATTATGATTAGATATATATACTGGTACTCTCCTGAATTATAAAAAAGTATTTTACTGTGGTAATTTTAGAAATACATAAACCAAAATATTTTGATGAACAATGTTTCAAAGAATCTAATTTAATGATATATAGCACATGATGTGCTGCATTTTGGGCATTGGGATAAATTGTCTTCAGATATAATGAATGCACTTAATTTAATGGATTGGTTGGTTGGTTGGTTGATTTAGTGTTTTATGGCACAAAGCAGCTAGGCTATCTGCACCAAATGTTCGGTAAAAAGGTAAAAATAAAGTAAATGTAGTAAAATTCATAAAAGGAAATGAAGGTAAAAGAAAACAGCATTGAAAAACATAAATAGCATAAAACCAATGTTGGCATCTAGTCTACAATGTTAAGAGTGAAACCACAGTAAGAGAAGTTGTAAAAGACTTTCTGTAGCATAATGGGTAATTATAACCTGCCAGGAAGACTAACAAGTAAATACAAGAACCATCATCAGTCACCTGAAGTTAGCCTTTCCAGTCCTGGTTCCAGGTTATGTTTCATTATAGCCATTTTCAAAAAGTAAAGTAATAAAAGTTTTAAAAGACATGCAGCAAAATTGTAATAAGAATAAATTAATGGAGCTTAAGGGAAGGCTTAACAAGTATTTGAATGAGAAGAAATGCCTTTGAGTATTAAACTTTAGTGTAGAGTTTTATACAGCAAATGAAATGACTTAGATGGACCAACACGTCCTTTGTTGTTCTTGTTGTATTTATATTTGTCTACTTACATTATGTCATCAATTTCTTTGTTAAGCTAAAAACTTTTATGTATTCAATGCGATTTTGTTGTGTAATTGCATATATATACATATGTATTGAAATATTGTACATGTATTGTTATACTACATTTTTAGTGTGTTATGTGATACTAACACAAGGTCATCTTCCACCATCACATGAACCAACAGGGGATAGTAATGCTGTCAGATATGGTGGTGAGCTTTGAATAACCAATAGGCAGTCACTTACCAACTGGCAGTATTTACTGAGAACAAGGTGGAGTAGTTTGTGTGGCAGAAACTATTCCTAAAATAATTTTTTGTGTGTTAAATGATGGGATTACCACAGTGAGCATGAACGACTCTTGAATAATCTCCTCCACACTGTCTTGTATGTTAAATAAAAAGAAAGCTAAAGCATCTGTTATACCAGTAAAGAAATGACTGCTTGAATGAGACTGAGAAAGGCTCTGCACAAACCTCACTCACTCAAATATCTTTACTGTGAAAGTAGTTCGGCAGATCAATAACCAAGCCCTGTGGGAATGGAGAAGAATTGAGGGATGATATTGGAGGCCTCTAATCTTATTTTCTAATCTGGATGACATTAAAGCACTGATTGCTTCCTACCATCCAACATGTCTTTCCTTTCAGGAAACATTTCTGAAACCTGCCAATAGTCATCTTTCAGCAGTTTTCTTTGTACAGAAATGACAGGCCATGTGATGGATGAGTGCATGGAGGGGTGGCATTATTGGTTGATCATCATGTGCCCACCCTTTTTATTCCTGGGGACTTTAGTAGACGTCATCTCCTCTGGGAAAGTGCTGATATTGATGGGAAGGGTTGTTCCATAGAACATATGCTCTCTGATCACAACTTTCTCTTCTCAGTAGTGGTTCTTGTACTTATTTTCATGCACCTAGTCAGTCCTTTACTGCTATTGATCTCTCAGTTTGCTCCCCTTCTCTATTCTCCCACTTTTCATGGAGAGTTGACAATAACCCATGAGGCAGTGATCATTTTCCTATAATTTTGAGAGAGAGTAGCTATGGTAGATGCCAATGACCCACGTGCCCTGATGGAAGCTTGGCCAAGCAAACTGGCCCTCTTTCACTGCACTTGCAGAAATTGATCATGTCATCGTCTGTAAGAAGGATTGTTTTAAGGGAAAGATGAAACATGAAATGTAAAGAAAGAGAATAAAATGGAAATAAATTAAAGGAATGCAGGGCTGCATTGACGTCCCAATTCAAAAGGGCAGAACCTCTGGGAATGCAATGTATTCAGAAAGAATTCATGAGCATGGTAAGAGCATGGTACACAAACACCCTACAGTATCAAGAAAAATGAAATGTAAGTTTGCCTGATATCTGGAAAATGAGGAAACCAAAGACCCATGATTGAAGAGCCAGGTGAGAATTTCCAGCAAATGAGCCATGGTAGGCTTGTCAGCAGAAAACCCACTAATACCAGACTAACTGTGGAACACCTTTTACTTGAATTTGTATACCTCCATGGAAAACAGACAGCTGGAACTAGCTAACAAGAAAATAACTCACTAGGTGAAACCAAATTGTTTTACCAAGAACCAGACAAAAGACAGACATGAAGACACTGGATGTAAAGGTTAGGATGTAGGACATGGGATCAAGGCTGATGAAGAAGGAAGAGAGAAAGTGGTAGAATGACATGAAGAAAGAAGAACAATCGGGAAGCAAACTGGATGACTTGAGAAGTAGAATGGACAAAAGAATTCACCTGATAAAATAATCAGTTGGGTGGATACATACAAGGAAACTTATGTGATCAAACCTGATTGAATGCATTTACTCCCAGAAATATGGATGAGATACAGGTAACCAAAATAGATGCTACTTCAGTACTGTTACCATTTTTATCATACTTATGCTAGAAAGTATTTTCCTCATATGCACATTTAAAAACCAAATACAAAGCCAAACCAGACTGAAACTATCTTTCTTAAGTGGTTCAGGACTTCCAAGAAGTTTGCAGATCAAACTGCATCCTTTACCCTGAGTAGATTATAAGTCCAAGACTCCTTATAAGAAATGGAGCAGTGAAGCAGTATTTTTGCCATTTTTAAGATTAAGAACAAGTTTAGGATTAATCAAAGTAATACAAGTTACAAAAGTGAAATCTTGGAAAAGTTCTGCTCTTTTCATAATGTGATAAAATTAAGTTTAATGATAAATAACAATGTGATAATAAATAGTGTGTAACAAGTGTCATAAGAAAAGAAAATTTTATATTTCCAAAATCATTCTTTTCAAATTTTTATACACAGATAAGAGAGAAAATCCCTGAAAAAGTACTTATTTTTTAGAGGGGATTTGTGAAATTTAGTATTTTCATGAACGAGTGGGTATTAATGTTTTCTAATAAGCTAAGCCACATTAGGCTATCTGCTGTGTCCACTGAAGGGAATCAAACCACTGTTTTTAGAGTTGTAAAAACTTACTGCTGTTCAAGCAGGAAACATTTCATGAAAGATGTTCATTGGATGTTAAAGTTTGGAAATCACTGACCTATAATTATAAACTCTAAGTTTTGCATCACCACATTTAACACTTTTCTCTTACTTCCCTTCCCTTTGTTCTTCATATGCAGATACAAAAGATACAATTCTGACACTTAACAGAACTTGCTCATAGCAATTATGTTCACTACTTGTAGGAATACGACAATAAGTATATTATGTAAAATGAGCAAATAATTGGAGATAATGAGAAAATCTGGACACTATTTAAATATTAAAGGTACATGCACATATATTCCTTATAGACAAACACAAGTGGTTCTAAGTAAAATACCAGGTTAGCTTGCAAAGAATATAAGGGATAAATTTACAGAAAAACATCATATATTTTAAAATTTTAAACTATCTGCTGTGACAGGATATTTAGAAGTTTGACACTTTTAGAAGAACGAACAGGACATTATGCAATCTTAAACAGTATATAAAAGAAGTTAGTTGAAAATGTAAAAATTAAAAGCGAGAGCATTTCTTTAAATAATTTAAGGTCAGCAAAATGTTAGGAATAATATCTAAGAGGAATGATAAATAAGAGCTCACTTCTGATGATTATGAGATAGCTTGATTACTAAATTCTAATTTTTATTGAGTTTTTCCTTAAAATATTTAAGCAATATTCTTCAACCTAAAATGATGTTGAGTGAATACTTGATCAAACAAAACACATTTAATTTGGAAAACAAAAAGATTGATGAGGCTTCTGCACTGGATAATATTTCCCAAAAGAATTAAATATGTAAGGCATTTGCTGACATTCTTTATAAGCTATTGAACAGTGGGCAGGTGCCAGAAGAATGAAAGTTGATCAATGTTACACCTTTTTTTCAAGAGGGGTGGTAAGAAGTATAATGGTAATTACAAACCTATTCGTCTTACAGTGGTAGTGGAAAAATATTTTTGAAAGTCTTAAACATTATTTGCAAATTCACTTAAAGAAGTTTAAAGTTTTGTTGGACAGTTAATAACATTTTATTACAGAAAAGCTTCCTTTGCCTTTTAATGTTACACGACATAGCTAAGTGAAACAGATGTATATTCAGTGTATCTGCATTTTCAGTTTAAAGTTTTGTTGAAGAGTTAATAACATCTTACTGCAGAAAAGCTTCCTTTGCCTTTTGATGTTACACGATATAGCTAAGTGTAAGGATGTAAATTCAGTCTATCTGTATTTTCAGGGAAGATTTTATTAGGTGGAAAAAACAATGTTCTCTCTCAAGATGTGAAATATGAAATGGTTTGTTGAATCAACAAAATTCTTGGATGAAAGAAACCAGAAAGTTATAAATGCAGTTTAGTGAAACTGAATTACTGTCACTAGTAAGCTATCTCAGGCCTCTGAAATACAATCCTTCATCTTTTTTATTTACATCAATGATATAGATCAATGGTCAACAAATTACTTAAATTTGTTTCTGATATTAAGTTCTTGAATGTTACTGGCTGTGAGAATATTGTTGTTGGTTTTTGCTAAAGGCTGTGCTGTCTTTTTAGTAAATTTTATTGAGCAACTATTTAGCACTGAATTATTTTTTGTGCTGTTTAATATATTACTCTTTAATTCCCACTGCTATTTCCCACTATTCATATTTCACTTTATCTCCTCTACTCTATCTAGGATGAATTTCAATTTTTCATTCAACCTTCAAACTCTACAAAGAAATTCCACATTTTTACCACTAGCTTCCTTAGAAGTATTATCCAATCCCTCGTCCTCAAATAAGACTCGCTCTTTGCACCTATCCAAATCTCCATACTGTGAGCACTTTATGTCTAGTTGTTTTTAACCATTGTTGTCTGGGAATTAATAATCAAAATTGTAAATACATGTTAGTAGCTTGTTGATAATACTGTTAACATATAATTTGTGGAAAAAAACATGAGGTTCCATTCAGTTCATCAAATATCCATCTACCTGCCTATATCCAGCAACTCTCTAATTCTCAATATTCTCTCTCTTGAACTTTCTAAATCCATGTATCTCTACCATGTCTAAATGCAATCTTTTCCAAATGCTCACCACCCTGTTAGAAAAATAAAACTTCCCAATTTCCAAACGAGTTCTACCCTGCCAAATCTTAAATCTATGGCTCCTACCACTCTTACTAATATCAATATAATGCATCAATTCTATGTATTTATAATATTAAGCACTTAAGTAAAACTCTCTTTAATCCTTCCTTTCTCAGGATAATCTTACTGAGATTCTTAGGATCATAAACTGTTCTCCATCTCATTCTCACATGTTTAATCACACTATATTACTGTTTGTAGTTCTCCTTTGAACTCATTACTATTTTTTACAAATGAATCAGTCTGTCCTTAAACAAAGGTAAGAAGAATTAAATAAATATATTGCACTATTTTAAAGTAATTAAATTGGCCCTAAAATTTAAAGATAAATAATCACTAAATTAGTCTTTACACGATACTTGTGAAATATTACTAATAACACATGATACGTTTTATAAACTATAATGTTCACCAATCTTATTAAATCAATTAATTAATATTAGCAATACAAATACAATGGCACTGAACGTACGAGGTTGGGCCTACTGTTACTACTAATATTAGTAATAGTTAAAAATACCAGGACCTACCTTTATTCTTGTTCTTTCCCATGGTATTCCAATTAATACCAGTAGTATTAAGAGCTGTAAGAAACTAAATTCAAACCATCTCACTTCGAATACAACCTAACAATGTACAATAAAGGTCACTCGTTACATTTCCACGGCCTGACATTCCACAATTTCATATTACCAAAAAATACGCCATGTTGCAGAACAAAAGAAAAAAATTAATGTTACTTGAAATCGAAACCTTATTACGTGTTCTGAGTAACTGTTGTCATCAGTTACCAAAAAGGAAAAAATATTACTAGAAATAATTATATTCAAAAAATTTCATTGAAAAGCACGTTAACAGCAGATGTTAATTTCTCCACAGCTCTCATTATTTGTCTATTACAGATTCAAAATCGCACTTCACATCAGTCTAGTTTTGCACCTCAAACTCACTGTCAAAGAAGACCTCCGTTATTGTCAAAATTCATCATTTGGGCTGAACGATAAGAGGCAAATAATTTTCTGAAACGTTTTTTACGTATGTGAGGTATTCTCAGATAAACTTGTTTTTACGCAAGAATCAAGCCCGGCATAGCCTGGTGGTCAAAGCACTCGACTCGAAATACGAGAGTCGCGGGCTCGAATCCCTGTCACACCAAACATATTCGCCCTTTCAACCGTGAGAGCGTTATAAAGTTACGGTCAATCCCACTACTCATTGGTAAAAGAGTAGCCCAAGAGTTGGCGGTGGGTGGTGATGACTAGCTGCCTTCCTTCTAGTCTTACACTGCTAAATTATGGACGGCTAGCACAGATAGTCCTCGAGTAGCTTTGCGCGAAATTCAAAACAAACAAATACAAAAATCAGGTAGGTCATTCCCGGTGGGTTTGTTTGTTTTTTTGAATTTCGCACAAAGCTACTCGAGGGCTATCTGTGCTAGCTGTCCCTAATTTAGCAGTGTAAGACTAGAAGGAAGGCAGCTAGTCATCACCACCCACCGCCAACTCTTGGGCTACTCTTTTTACCAACGAATAGTGGGATTGACCGCATATTATAACGCCCCCACGGCTGAAAGGGCGAGCATGTTTGGCGCGACGGGGGTGCGAACCCGCGACCCTCAGATTACGAGTCGCACGCCTTAACACGCTTGGCCATGCCGGGCAACCGGGGCTCAGTTTTCCTTGATAAACACAGTAGATAGTCAAATATCGTTTTGCTCTAAAACAGGGGTGTGCAACAGGCGGCCCGCGGGCCACAACCCGGCCCGCCAAGCCATTTAGTGTGGCCCTAGTTGTTGTAATCTAACCATGTGGCCTGATCTGTAATCCAACGCAAATGGAATATTTTTAAAAGCATCGATCCTACGGGATTCCCAGGCTTCGACTCGACAAACTTCTAAAATTATCTTTGCTAGAGAGGAGCAGGCCGAATTCGATTGGTCGGCCTCCTTAGGGCATGAATAGGTGACGTGCACTAGCACTATTGTCTACGACTCAACGTCATGTCCTGAACCTCGCCTTCGCCCGCTGGCGACAATTTTCCCTAACCTCTGCTGTCCGTCATTCATTATTGGTGAAAATTTTATTACCTTTTACAGTTACTACAAGAGATTGAAGGTAAATTGATTATTATTTAGCATATTGTTGTGACTTTACTGAATTTATTAAAATTTTGCTTTCAGATGCATCTGATTCTATGTACAGTGTGACCTCGTTATTTGCGGGGTTACGTTCTTTACCCTCCCGCGAATAGCGAAAACCGCGAATATTGGACGCAGTTTTAAAACGTATATGTATGCGATTATATACTATATGAAATGCTTCCCAAACACTAATGATACTTATACTCATTGATGCAGTAATAATGTAGCAATATTGCATACTGTTATGTATTTCACTAAATTGTACCGTGCGTTACCGGGCTGTGCTTTGCCGTTTGCGTTGTTGGGGAAGCTGAGGCAGTCAGCCAATAGCAGTCCAATCTTGTTTAGTGAAGACGACAATTGATAAAACGGCTTGATTGAGTAAATACAACAGAAATCTCCTCGAAAAGCCCTTTCAGTCTCTGTGACCTACAAAACGCAGTTCGCGCATAACCCGCGAATATGCGGGGCCGCGAATGGCGAACCGCGAATAGGCGAGGTCACACTGTATTTTGCTATTCTCAATTAATTTAAGTACCGGAAGGCTATGATCGGGATGCCAATTTAGAAACATGTGTTTCTGTCCATAAGTTCCATGTAAATAAATTCTATGTTTTTTCTACTTTGCTATTTTCGTGAGAATAATTTTTGTTTTGATTTCAGGGCTAGTAAAATGTCAGCAGTTAAGAAACGAAAAATTGATGATGAGGGAAGGTTATTCAACAGTGAATGGTGCACAAAATATCTTGTTGTCCCACATAATCAAGGTGTTGTCTGCCTCGTCTGTCAAACTACAATTGCAGTCATGAAAGAGTACAATATTAAGCGACATTACGCAACTAAGCACTCCTCCCAGTTTGATGAAATTGTTGGTCAGGCACGAAAGGACAAAATTGAACATTTAAAACATCCATTGAAAAGCAACAAGGTGTTTTACCACTTTCAAGAAAAATTCAGAACTGGTGACAAAACTGAGTTTTAAGCTTTGTGAATGTATGACAGAAAAGGGAAAGCCTTTCAGTGATGGAGAATTTATTAAAATTGTTTAACAATATTCACAGAATATGCATGTCCAGAGAAAAAATATTTGGTGGAGCAAACTAGCCTTTCCCGCTTTACTGTCTCACGCAGGACAAAAGATCTTTCAGAGGACATCAAAGAAACTTTGAAAGAGAGATTGAATTCGTGTGAAGCTTTCAGTCTGGCTTTGGATGAAAGCACTGATATCAATGACACATCCCAACTTGTCATTTTCATCAGAGCTGTTACTGCAGGCTTTGATGTTTTCAAAGAGTTTTAGATATGGCAAGCCTTTCCTCCACAACCACAGGACAGGATATTTGTGAACAAGTGCTTAAGGTTGTAGAAAAGTTTGAACTGAATCCTTATAAATTATGTGGTGTTACAACAGATGGTGCTCCTTCCATGACAGGTAGGACAAATGGATTCACCAAGAAATTTCTAACTGCAATTGGAGCACAAGACGTAGTTGTAAGCCATTGCATTATTCACCAAGAGAGCTTGTGCACCAAAGTTCTGGATTTTGCAGAAGTCATGAAAAATGTCGTCCAATGCGTAAATTATATTCGAACACGAGGATTAAATCATCGACAATTTAAAACTTTTTTAGATGAGCTGGACAGTGAGTATTCAGATGTTTTGTACTTCTCTGCTGTACGTTGGCTTAGTAGAGCTGCTACTTTGAAGAGATTCTGGAATCTGCGAGAGGAGATTAAGTTCTTCATGGAGAGCAAACGTCAGAATGTGGACTTCTTGAGCAATGAGAACTGGCTGAATGACTTAGCATTCCTCACAGACATTACACAGCATCTGTCTGATTTAAACTTAAAACTACAAGGGAAAAGTCAACTTGTGAATAAGTTGTTTGAGCATATTTGTGCTTTTGAGAAGAAATTGGAACTTTTCCAGGTTCAGTTGAGAAGAGCCATATTGACCCATTTTACATGTCTTGCAACCAGGAAACTGGAATTTCCTAATCTGGATTGCACCAAATATGGAACCAGTGTACAAAAGCTGCGTGATGAGTTTGCAAACAGATTTCCAGATTTCAGACAAACTGAAATTAGATTGAAATTGTTCGCTCAACCTTTGATTTGGCAGTGGAAGACAGTCCTGATGATTGCCAAATGGAACTCATTGAACTGCAGGCTGACATGGACACTAAAAGGAAATTCTCTGAAAACAGTTTGCTAGACTTTTACAAACTCTGTGTACGTGAAAAGTTTCCCAATTTGTCCCGTCATACACAAAGAATTGCCTCCCTTTTTGGTAGCACCTACTGCTGTGAGCAATTTTTCTCCAAAATGAAGCTCATCAAAACCAAATGTAGAAGTCAGCTGACTGATGAACATTTGACCAGTCAGTTAAGAGTGGCAACCACTTCTGTCAAAGCTGATATTGACAAGCTCTGCAAGGACTCTAAATTTCAAGTCTCGCACTAAAATGATCACTCATGCAAAAATATAAAATATTATTGCTTGCATTTTGAGAATTTTTTTTTTAATTTATTGTGCATGTACACGAATAAGCTTGTTTTTTAAGTGGCCCCGCTTGATTGATGAAGTTGGTTATATGGCCCACCGACGAAAAATGTTGCACACCCCTGCTCTAAAACAACCAACCAACCAAACAAACAGGTCCGCTTTAAAGTGTTGGAACCAATAGAAAATGTGTAAAGAATTCTGAATTTGACAAAATAACTGAGTTTTAAGCTGTGAGAAATACCTAGATTGTAGACATGATGAAAAGTATAAAACAGCCTTTATTATAAAACAACGTAAAAAATAGTGTATACACACAGGACGATTGTCTTAATAATACTGGATCGATAAATGAATCGACAGCTTTCCTCTCTAAAAATACTTCTCTGTTGAAATATTCACTCTGAGAAACCAATTACAACTGATTACAACCAATATTTTCTACTCAAACAAACAACCTCATTTTTGGTCAATACCATTATCAAATTCTTTGATTGATTGTTTGGGCAGAGTATCCATGATGAAACTTTATAGAATGGACGGCAATTGCCTGTTGTAGAAGCAGAACGCTAAAAGATCATAGAGAGTTTTAAACAGAATGATTACACCTCCTTCTTTATCAAAAACTCCTTGAAGAAGACCTACCATACTTACAACATTTCAGTGAAAAACTCAAGCACATATCCAAAAAATTCAACATAGAAGTACGGTGGAAATCCTACAATACTTTAACACTCCTACGAAAAGTGGGGCCTAATAGGCCCCAGAGCAACTTGAAAGGTTATTAATATTAGGCTAATAATTTTGTATTTAAATGAAATTGCCATTTAAATCCATTAATGAATGGATTAACGAGATTCCCACTGTCCCTATCTACTATCTAGCGAAACCACAGCCAGGGGAACGGGCTTGGAGAAATCAGAACTAGAAACGTCTTTTCGTAGGAGTGTTAAGGCCCATTCTGGTAAAAAAACAAAGAGCGACCTACCGAAGAGAATCTAAAAACGTCATCCGTAAAATTCCGAGTCCCTGCAACGATACACACGTTAGAGAAACGGAAAGAAAATTCGTGATAGTACAAGACCCATGAAAACACAAAATTCAGCCATTGCAGAACATGCCACGTCAACTGGACATAGAATAAACTGGGAGAAAACTAGAATCATTGGCAAAGACAAAATTTGAAAGACAAGAACGCAAACGAACTTGATAGGGGTTTAGTTTAGAGAGAGAGAAGTCTGAAGAATTCTTTCCCCAACAGGGGTGGTCAAGAACGTTGTGGTTCCTCTTCGTCCCCTCACATGAAAGATTATTTAATCTTGCTTAGGAATTTACATGCATTTTACTTTGACTTGTTTAAGGTGATGAAGTGCAGTGAGGCATTATAAAAATAACGGGTGAGAAAAGGGGGCACAAGAGAAGTAAATCAGGCCAGAGCCTGCAGTCTGATAAGCCCGAAAAACAGCCCGAATAAGTAGAAGACAAAAAAATCAAAAATTATTTTATATTAACACTATAAAACCTTCACTTAACAGAAGTTCCGGATTAGAGGTGAGTAACCTGTGGCTGTTATTGATTGAACCTACAGAAAATCTCTCTTCCATTCAGAAACAGTGATAATCCAACGATTCACAACATGCTCTCCATAGTCCATCAGAACACTATAAAATATAGACAACACCTACACACACACTGACAGTTCACGACTTTTACAGGTTTACAATGTGTCTAGTACTAGTGCGACTTTATGTTAATTATTTTAGTGAGATCCTTCTCGGGACTTCGTCGACTGTTTATACACTCACCCACGCTTACGTTCAGTGGCATTTTAGGCTCATGTGCCTAAAACCTCTCTATTATTTCAGAACTCACCATGAAGCCTCGAAATATGATTACACAATCGACAGGCAAATCTTTATCGATTTCAAATCAGTTCAGTCTACTTCAGGAAGCCGAGGAGTATTGCTTATTTAGTTAACCTGAATCAGACAACGTTCAGTTATCTACAGATGACAGTGACAATACCCCAAGTAATTCTCCTAAAGATCGAACCACCAATGCCGAGATAATCGAACTTGCCGACCAACACAACAAGTGGAAGCCAGCCCAAGTCATGACCCTTTCCAAGACAACAACAGACCCATCACTTTCCATAACTCAATCACTTCACCCCAAGATGCCACCAGCAGGTTTTGTCGAGGGTATTCCATCCACTACCAGAATCCCTGAAATTGCCAAAGAACGCAATCTTTTTCCACGAGTGACGTTCAACCACCTCAAATGCCTCCCCAGAGGGGGTGTTGTTATCAAATGTGCCGATCCCCACGGCTACGCGTCTATTCTCAACCATTGGCCAGATAATGCATTCAAGGGTGCCGACATCTCAGTTCGTGTCACCGATGACCAGCTCCCCGGAAAGGAAGTTGTAATCAGGAGTGTCCCCTTTGACATTACTCTGGATGAAGTCAAAGAAGAACTCGCAGCCAAAGACATTCACATTAACAAAATAGACCGAATCAAGTCTCCCAGGACTGGCCTGCCTACGCCACTGGTAAAAATTAATATCCTCAATGTTAAAGATGCCGAAAAAAATAATGTCA
Source organism: Tachypleus tridentatus (assembly GCF_004210375.1). Classification (NCBI taxonomy): domain Eukaryota; kingdom Metazoa; phylum Arthropoda; class Merostomata; order Xiphosura; family Limulidae; genus Tachypleus; species Tachypleus tridentatus. The sequence goes on from NC_134834.1 coordinate 141,175,306, forward strand.
TCAGGCGTAATTCTTTTCTACTTACATATCCAGGTCAAATATTCTGGCCCAAAGATTGTTCAGTGTTACAAATGTCAACGTTTTGGGCACACTACAGTGGCCTGTAGATTCTCTAGTTGCTGTGTTAGATGTAGCGGTCCACTCAGTTCTTTCATGCCCCAACGAGAGACAAGCAACCCGTTGTGCTAATTGCAACGGGCCCCACGCCGCTTCTTACCGTGGCTGCCCCAAATTTCAGGCAGTTCTACAAGCACAGCGAACTACAACTCAACCAGCTAATACAGCCAAGAGATTTATCCACTTCGCAGCACCAGTGGTTTCTGAGCCTACCAAGAAGCATCCCATCAGAGAAGACCCACTTCCATCAATCTTATCTGACCCCACAACCCAGAAATCATATGCAACTGTAGCAAACACCCTAGAAATATTGCAGGACCACCCCTCACGATTGTATAATGATATCATCTCCTCACTTGTGTTAATTCTCACTGACGTCCTAACTGAACTCTGTGACAAGGACATTGAACAGACCGCATTGCTAATTTAGCGTTCGAAAGTGTCAAAGATCACCTTTACACCGAGTCATTGTGAATCCTGTACGGGCAGAAAGAAAGTTGGAACAGAAAAAGATGAAACTGAATCAAGAAGATAAATCCATTCTGGACGACCTGTAGTGTTTTTTTTTAAATTTTAGTAGCCATAACACATATTAACGTTCGTGAAGGTTTATACCATAAAAAATATGAAATATTCCAATTACTTACAACAACAAACACCGATATACTACTCTTAAACGAAACATTACTGAAGGAAAAACCCTCGTTTAATATCCCAGGTTATAATATGAAACATATACCTCTCAGTCAAGACCGTCGTGGTATTGCATTACTATACCTTAATTCTCTGGTAATCTCCTTCCCTAAACTCACATACACTACTGATAACGAACTTATTATTTACCAAATACACACCATATCTACCCCTATTACATTAATCGCTATTTATGTCTCCCCCCGAACTAAACCCGATATAAACATTTTACAATATATCTACAATACATTTCCTCGCACGATTATCACAGGTGACCTTAACACCGATTTTAACTGCCGAATCACGAATCGTAATGGAAACATACTGCGCAACAGAGAACAATAATCTTGTTACTATAAACAATAATCAAGCCACCTTGACCTAATAATAGCCCCTATGGGACAATCTCAGCATCTACGTAACTTTCAGGTTCTTAATGACGTCGGAAGCGATCACTATCCTATTTGCATCGAAATACCAAATCTCTTACCAAAATCAAACATACGACCGCTAATGCCTGATTATTCTCACGCAAATTGGTCTCGCTTTAGTAAACATATTGAAAACCAATTACCTCTAATAAAGACTGTAGCTTCCTGCGAACATGATATAGATAATTACGCATCCCAAATAACCAATACCATCAATCAAGCTATCCAGAAAGCAAAACCTAATACAAAACGCTGTACTAATCCCAGTACTTGGAAAATATACCCCGAATTACATCAAGAAATTATTCATAGACGTCGACTACGGCGACAGTTCATTAGCACTCGTAATCCAAACGTTAAAACTCGGATCAACAACACTAACAACAATATCAGAACATTGATTAAAACTCTCCAAGCTCACAACAGGAACAAATTTTGTAATACCATTGAAAAATCCAATCCAAATTCAGCTCTTTTCTGGAGAAAGGTTAAATCCATAACTAATACACAACCAATCAATACCTTCCCAGAAATCAAGTACAACAGTATCATAGTGGCCCTAACATAGGTTGCTCCCCCAAAGTCATTCTCACCATATACAAAGTATTCATTAGACCACTGTTTGAATAGGGTAATACAGTTATGTGCAACATGTCTGAAAAACAATATACAATATTACAGAATCTCCAGAATCGCACTATCAAGATTGCTTTCCGCCTTCCCAATTACACTCTCATATCATACCTCAACTCCTTAACTGAGCTCTTACCAATCAAAGATAGGTTCATCAAACTAACTGATCGCTACTACACGAAACCTAAAGACAGAAATCTCCAAACACACCAGGTATTCAAACTAGCAGACACACCTCAAGCCTGGGCTAAGTACACATCACCACTAAACTGGATTACCAACCACACTGATTAGTATTATTTCATTTATATATCGTTAATGTCTTACATTTCAGGTTGGGCACTGGGTGGGTAGATTTTTCGGCGCCCACCCAGTGAATGTGGTTTTCTCCGGGCACTCCGGTTTCCGCCACATTTAAATTCTTGTCATTGGATTTATAGATCCCTGGTACCCCGGCTCTGAAAGGACCTCTGTCTCCCTCTTTCTCTTTATCCAGTTTTTTATCTATCACTCCCCCTTTATCTATTTCTGTCACTCTCTTCCAAACTTCCATCTCTTTTCCCTACCCCCACCTTTTTTCTTCTTTTCATTTTTATTTATGTCACCAGTTCCTTTGAAAACGCGTGATGTACTACAGCCTGGATCTCCCTGCTCTATAGTGAATTTTCCAGTTTATGAAGTCCTTGTAATCAAATGTAATTCGTCCTCATCGAAATAGCCCAGCTGTCCTGTTCCTCAGCTTTCCTATTTTCTCGGTTTTCTTCAACAAAAAACAATTCAAGTTTTTTTCTTTTTCGTTTTCTACCTTACCCTTCAAGACACGTTTAGCCCTTGAATGCGTGTGGGGCTGAAGAGAAACAAACGTTTATGAGCGCCCCTGGCTTGCCCTTTGAGGTTTTCCCCTCGAAGGTCATTAAAACCTAAACTACTACCACGTTTAATAATAATAACACACACGCTGACTCACCTGCCAACTATGTACACAAAATCAGTAACCTACCCACACTTAAAAACAGGATCACAGAAATATCATACAAATATTACTTGGCCCGGCATGGCCAAGCGTGTTAAGGCGTGCGACTCGTAATCTGAGGGTCGCGGGTTCGCATCCCCGTCAGGCCAAATATGCTCGCCCTTCCAGCCGTGGGGGCGTTATAATATTACGGTCAATCCCACTATTCGTTGGTAAAAGAGTAGCTCAAGAGTTGGCGGTGGGTGGTGATGACTAGCTGCCTTCCCTCTAGCCTTACACTGCTAAATTAGGGACGGCTAGCACAGATAGCCCTCGAGTAGCTTTGTGCGAAATTAAAAAAAACAACAAACAAACAAATATTACTTAAAAGCAGAACATAGAAACGAACTAACTGCCGGGCACAGGACATGTAAAACTTTCGGTGCCTATCCTGTGAAAGTGGGTTTTCTCGGGGCACTCCCGTTTCCCCTCACATCCAAATCTCAGGCATTGGATCTTTAGATCCCATCCAAGGCAATATTCTTGCCGGCCCGGAATCGGGCCATTTTAAGTTGATATCTCATCAGCTTTTCGGACTGCAGGCTCCGGAATGGCTTATTTCCCTTGTGCCGCCTTTGTATCTCTCCCCTTTTCTCGCCCGTCATTTTTATAATGTCTCACCTCACTTCATCACCATAAGCAAGCCAAATCAATTTACAAGAAAATTTCCACGTAAGAATAAATAAACTTTCATGATCGGGGACGAAGAGGAACCACAACGTTCCTGACCACCCCTGTTGGGAGAGAATTCTTCAGACTTTTCTCTCTCTAAACTAAACCCCTTCCAAGTTCAAAGCGTTCACACATTGACTTGAAGATGAAAGGCGGAAGACTTTCAAAACGTCGTCCTCTACACTTGTGTCTCCACAACAGACAGTTGCCGTTCATTCTGAAAAATTTCATCATTATCAAATTACCGGTCGTTCTCCTACCACGAAAAAAGTCTGTAACTTCTAGGCATCATTCATATAGGCAGTGAAGCAAATTGCTGCTAACAACCTGTTTTTACACAATACTTGATTTTGTTTATCTATTTGAAGTCAAGCGCAAAGCTACATATAGGAGTATCTGTGCTCTGCCAACCACTGGTATTGAAACCCGGTTTCTAGCTTTTTAAGTCGGAAGACGTATGCTATGCCGCTGACCGACACTATGATGTCTCCGCGGGTAAAATAGATTCTATCCGATAAGAAAAAAAGACAAAAACTTGATTCTTTTGAATTTCGCGCAAAGCTACTCCAGGGCTATCTACGCTAGTCGTCCCTAATTTAGCAGTATAAGACTAGAGAGAAGGCAGCTAGCCATCACCACCTACCGCCTACTCTTGGGCTACTCTTTTACCAACGAGTAGTGGGATTGACCGTCACATTATAATGCCCCCACCAACAGCAACAACAACTGAGTTGATTTTGAGGTATTCAGTTCAGTGTTAGTAGTGAGTTAGACAATAAGAGTTATAAAACGGATATGTAGAAAGAGATAGAAAATTAGAAAAATAAGATTATAGAACAAATTTTAACAGTACTCTGCAAAATTTTTACGAAAAGAGAATGTTTTATATGGGACTGAATAATCCATGCCATTACAGAACGTAAATTTTAATATTATGGTAATGCTTCAGTGATCCCTATTCAGAATTGGATAAGCTGAGTAAGAATACTTATCATTCTTTAGAATTTCCATATACTTGTATCAAGGGCATGTGATATTAATTTTGCTTGAATGAACATACTGATCAAATTTAGGATCTGAAATAACTGTCATGGCACCCATGCAGTGTCTTAATTATATAGAAAGAAGCTAGCAAGGGACTAACGTGTGGTACCGGTATATGCTAAAAGAAAACACTCCGCAAATAAACCTTGATAAAAAACAGTGTTTAACTTTGTATATTATGTTTTGTTATCATGCCACGTCCCAAAAAACGTAGATAATTGTCAGTAGAGCAGAAAGTTTGAATAAAAGCTTCACGTGATGCTGGCTTGACTCTCAGACAAATTGAAATGCTCACCCAAACACCCTCGATCAAGTACACTCTAGATCGTGAAACTGAGACAGATACATTTGAAAATAGGAAAGTAAGAGACACAATGATACTGGTGTTAGTATTTTCGCTTATGTAGCTTTTGAGATAGAAGGAAAATTGCCGCTGATATCAAGCATGGGATAAACTACCATCTATCAAATAACAGAAAAGTGTCCAGATCTACAGCATCAAGAAGATACAACGAGAATTGAATATTTGGACTTGAAGCAGTTAAAAAACTTTAACGTTGATACATAAATATTATTAAGAGACTGAAATTTACAAAAAGTAAAGAAACTGGACTATTGATATTTGGAAAAATATGAAATGGACGGATGAGATCAAGTTTGAAATATTTGATTCAAAGCTTAGGTTATAAATTCATTTGAAAAAAAAAGATTAAATATACTTGACAAATCAGTAAGTTACTTCTAAGGACACTTTATGGGAACCTATCAAAGATACACGAAGTAAAATGCCAAAGGACACTTTGATTAAATGTGTTACACAATGCCTAAAAGACTGTCTGCAGTTATTAAAACAAAAGGGAACACACAATATATTAACTGTTTGCAGAACTCAAGTATTCTACTGAGTTTCTGTTGTATAAAATATGAAAGTTAATAAAATTTTGTTGTTTCATTTGTGATTTATATTTGATTTTTCTTTGAAAGTAACCTGAAATCTAATTTTTGACTTTGTCCTAACACTGTATGCTATTACTACATAAGCTTCAAATATTAAAAGGTAAGAAATGGGAATTTAAAAGAGGTTTGTTTGTTTTTGAATTTCGCGCAAAGCTACGCGAAAGCTATCTGCGCTAGCCGTCCCTAATTTAGCAGTGTAAGACTAGAGGGAAGGCAGCTAGTCATCACCACCCACTCTTGGGCTACTCTTTTACCAACGAATAGTGGGATTGACCGTCACATTATAACGCCCCCACGGGTGAAAGGGCGAGCATGTTTGGCGCACGGGGATGCGAACCCGCGACCCTCAGATTACGAAGCGCACACCTTAACGCGCTAGGCCATGCCAGGCCAAGATAAATGAAACAGAAAAAAAAAAAAAGGTATTCAATTTTATATACGATCTCAAACATTTCGCCCGTCTCCCATTTAAAGCTCCACACACAGACAAAACTTAAAATTCACTTTTGAAATGCTCCCCAGTAGCACAGCAGTATATCTTAGACTTAAACACTAGAAACCGGGTTTCAATAGCCATGGTGATAGCCCATTGTGTAGCTTTGTGTTTGCTTAGAAAGAAACACTTTTAAAATGATAGGAAACCAGGTAAAAATAATGTTGATGCCAAGTTTTATGTCACAAACAGAACATTCTATACTGAGTTGTTAGGAATTAATCACACTGTAATCCACATTTAAAAATGTGACATAACTTAAAGATTTAAAATGTAGATTTATCGCATGTCATTGTTGAGTAGCTCTTAACATGACTGAAATGCTCAACAATTAAACAGTTTTGGCTCTGAGTGATACCAAGAGCCCAACACAATTAACCTTTTCAAGGTCTATGAAATAATTTAAATTGATAGATTAACTTAAATTTTTACAGTCAGTGGGGATGAACGTTTTTACTTGTGATAGGATAAGAAAACATATTTTGCATACAGCTGTTACCATTATTATTGTGCTATCTGTAACTGTGGGACTTTCCACAACTACTCCAGCCATTATACTACCAAACCAAGTTCTACAGGTTGGCTGGCCAGTTCAATAACATTACTCAATTAAGAAGACAATGAACTATGATACAAAATGAGGTGCATCAGCCTAATTTTAAAGTAATTTTTAAAGTAAACAATGAGTTATTTATCTTGCCACCTATTTAAGAGGATCAGCTTTGACAACTTTAAACAACTTTTAGATGTGAAAGATTATCAAGCATTAACACTTGCATTATCCAACGGATGTGAAGTGACAGGACAGAAGGAAGTATCAAGTAAAAGGTTACAGAATAGGGTAAAAGAGGGAAAATGAGCTTTTTACTGAACCTGCAGCAGATGTGGAAAAGTTTATTCAATTATTGTACCTAGATGCTCTGTTTTGAAATGGCGTATTTGTTTGTAGGTAATCAATTAATAGATGCCATAAGAAATGATGATTTGAGAATTAACCTGAAGCAAAATAGAAGTACATTTTTAAAGAAAGCTCCCTGATAAAGAACTAAAAATGCTATACAAGAGTTAAGAATGTTTGAAATATCAATTCCCTCTCATAACAACCTAGATGAATTGAGGATATCAGTTAGGTAATTAGTTACACATAATGGATGAAATAAAGTAGAAAACGATAGATATTTCTATTGTATTTTGAAATGACAAATTGTTCAGTACTGCAGTATTCTTTACTTGTTGTATTCTCATGTAAATTTATTTTTGTGCAAGTATGAAGTAATTTTAATTTAACTAAATCACTGAGTTTTAAACTGTAAAATATAACTAGACTGGACATATGGAGAAAAGCGTGAAACAAACTTTATTTTTAAGCAAAAAAAGTTTATGTACTAGTATAAGCACAAACCAATCACCTTATTACTGAATTGGTGAATGGATCAGTTGTGTTCTTACCTCTAAATAGATCTCTGTAGAGTTATTTACTTCACAAGCCAAATATATTTGACAACAATCCATGGTTCTTACAGAAACATGTAACCATGGTTTTAACCAGAGTCAGCGTGTGTTATGACATGACCGGTTATTCTCATATCACAGACTGTAACCTCAACATATCACCCATTCGATCAGTGAAAGACATTACTATTAATGACCTGTTTGTACAAAGTTTGTGAAACTGTAACAGAGTCATCATTGGCAAAGTTTATACCATTTGCTATACATTATCAAAGATCCAAAGAAAACTATAACAAAACAATCTCACTAAGTTTCTGAAGTACGTTTTTGTTCAAAAACTGCAAAGAAACATACTAAAATAAACATTCTGAATTTCCTACATTACTACAACAAAACATTGTTGATACCTACCTGAGTGTCAACTATAATAGAGAAAAGACACTGACATCTCATTCCATGCAGTTCACATTTATTACTAGAAATGTATTTATCTCTACATAGGCAAGAAAGGTTGAAGATGGAGTTTGAAAATGATAGGGGCCAATTCTGTTAATAACTTGGTGTGTGTTTTCTTACAGCAAAGCAACATCGGGCTATCTGCTGAGTTCACCGAGGGGAATCGAACCTTTGATTTTAGCGTTGCAAATCCGTAAACTTACCACTGTACCATTGGGGGGCGGTAAGACATGTAGTTATCAAATATATATAAGGATATCAGAAAACTAAATGATGAAAGTTCTTAAACACATATCTTACACTAACCTGTAATTTGCCTCACTGCATTACTGGCAATTGCACTAACCTTTGACAAAATATTCAGTGCATAAATATCATTAGAAAATTTTCAAAAATGTGACATCCTGAAATAAGTTCTGAGGCAAGTATATTTTATTCAAACCATTTTTATTTATAAATGTCATCAAATACAAGCCAAATAAATTAACAAAACCGATAATAATTACAAAATACTGTATTTAAAAAGCTAGATACATTGTAAATGATTTTCTTGTTGTTAAACACAGAGCTACACAACGGGCTGTCTCTATTCTGCCTACTATAAAAAATTAAACATGATCTTTAGCAGTATAATATCTCACACTTACTCATGAGCACTAAGGAGCTTGTAAAAAGTACAGTCATTAATTTTTATTACTAATTGCAATTGTAATTCTATATGTTATAAACCTTAACTTATGGTTTTTAAAAAATACAAATCAATAAAGGAAAATATATCGAATTTTATTTATGTTCTGAAAACAACAAGGGCAGGCGAACTAAATGGCTGTGCCATTCACTTTTACAAGTTTTAATAATTTCTTCCATTAATCACCCAGCTCATGAATATGGATGGTTTCCTTTAATGTTGCACACGATAATCTACTTCATTTAACTGGTTTTAGGTGTACACAATACGGAACGAGTACATTGAGAAAAGAAGGAAAAACATAATTTTAATCAGCCTCAGTAAATTGGGAAATTGGAAATTTCTGGTAGAAGAATGATACATGAACGGTGTGATATATAAGTATACAAAATGTTTTTCTTTGTTATTTAATAATAACTGATTAAAATTTTCATATATAGAGAGTACACATAGAAAGTAGTTAAGTTTATTTTATTCTAGTTACCTACTATTCAAATGGGATGTCTAACGTGGTGGTTTTTGTGGAGAAAATTCATGTAAAGTGTTGCGTCTCGACCAATTATCTTTTGTTACCTCAAACTGAGTTGGGGTTGGAGAATTCAGATTTACTTAGTGATATATTTTCTGTATCTAACGTGACCACACCAAAAGAAATCGAATGACCTGAAAATACCACAGAGTAGATAAGAAGAAAACACTGTCACATATTTGTTTTGCTGAATTTATGTTTTTGGTTTTTTTTCCAGGAATAGAAGTAATAATCTCCAGGGTGAAGAGTTGATAACTGAGGGTAGATAACTATCAAAAATAGTTGTAAGATGTTAGGAAATCTACCTTCTGGATGTCAGACGTTTGCTGATACAGCAAAGGCCTTCAATTCTGTTATTGTTTCAACTCCTAATTTGGTACTAAGTGTCCTTAAAAAATATTAATTAGGTTCATCCACTGTAAGATATCCTTAAGATGCAAGAGGCACAGAGAAGTAATATGTTGTGCTCTACCAGTTAGAAGGCCTGGCATGGCCTAGCGCGTTAAGGCGTGCGCTTCGTAATCTGAGGGTCGCGGGTTCGCATCCCCGTGCGCCAAACATGCTCGCCCTTTCAGCCGTGGAGGCGTTATATGTGACGGTCAATCCCACTATTCGTTGGTAAAAGAGTAGCCCAAGAGTTGGCGGTGGGTGGAGATGACTAGCTGCCTTCCCTCTAGTCTTACACTGCTAAATTAGGGACGGCTCGGTGCAGTGGGCTAACAACCTACTCACTTAAATACTTGTTGAAGAATCCACAAGCGATTGCGGCCCTAGATGGAATCTAATGGTGATAACTAACTAACTTACCAGTTAGAGCACTCTGTAATAATAATGACCATTTTTTGGTGAGTCATTCCATCGTTTGAGCAGCATTCTTAAAATGTTGGAAGTATTTATCAACTTAATTTTCATTAACTGGTGGTACTTTAATAAATCGAAGGAGTTCAAAATTGTCATCTTGCCTTGACCAATCAGAGTTGAGTCTAATTGCTATTCCTTTCAGCCTATTTTCGTTTTGTGCTTGTTCGACCTTAAAACTTTTACTTTTTCTTTCTATTTCAATATGGGTTTGTTGAAGCTTGATTTGTTTGAGTTTTATATGGATTTCTAGCTTATCTTTATCACTCAACTCTGATTGACTAGTGGAGACACTAGAGTATTCTCCTAATGCTGTTCTCAGAAAACAAAACATCATTGACTAGTATTTCAATAATATGTTTTTAGTTCGTTTTTCTCGTTGATTTCTTAACCTCTAATTCTGAAAATTTAACAATTTCAAGCAATTCACTTTTGTTATATTTTTCTAATTGTTAGAGGGAAGTTGATTTAAGCAAATTTTGATAATCCAGCATGATGAAATCTTGTTAGCACTGATAAATTTCAATTGAATTAAAATTTTAATTTTAATCAGAAAGAATTTTGTCTCTGATTAAGATCTTGGACGCGAGCCCCACGTTTATTATGATACCTATTATACTTTATCTAGGACGAGTCTATGGTTTATTATGTTGCTATTACAATTTCCAATAGCCGGAAATAGGAGTTAAATCAATGTCAATATATATCAAATTTATGATACTTGCTGACAAAATTGATACACAAATTTATTTCTTAATATAAATATATTTTAGTTTACAAACAGCAACAAAGTTTGTAATAACGGTTATTACAAATAATAATTTATATACAAAAGTTTTACAAACAGTAGTGGGTTTTCTGTCAGGTCTGGAACTGAATATATGATAAAAAATTCACGATGAGTGAATCAGTTCCATGTTGAGTACGCAAGTACACTTCACTTGACGGGAAGCTAGCTAGTTTCTTCACAAGTGAGCTATTTCTAGTGAAGTCATACGATATCTTTGTAGAAATACTAACGACTGAGGTTGAACGGTTCGTGATGTTCGAAATCTATAAACATTCCTTGTCGAATATCTGTAGTTTTCCTATTATTAAGCGTTTGTCACAATTATAGCATTTGAGGTTTATAGCATACTAACCTGAGTAAACCAACAATATATTAAACTGCGTCTTGACGCGTCAAGTTATAAACGTTTAGGGTGAGGTTTTCGAAACTTCAGTGGCAACAATATTCGAAGATACGCTAGTGATTTCGTAAGACATACATTGTTAATTTTTACATCCGAGAATTTTCTAAAAAATTAGAGAATAAGCAGGAGCTTTGCTGGTTTGTTTTGAAGTTAAACACAAAGCTACTCTAGGGGCTATCTTTGCTCTACCCACCATGGGTATCGAAATCTGCTTTCTGACACTGTAAGTCTGCAGACATTCCACTGTGCACCTGGAGGACGTGACTTTTGCTCTACATATTTAACAATATAAGTTATATGCATTTCTAAATATATATTTAACTGAAAACAAACATCGATATTAAAAGAAATATATATTAGTAAATCCTTTATATTGTTTATGCCGTTGTTTACGTTTGCTGTAAAGTTTTCCAAAATTTTTAACAAATTGAATATTTTGTTAAATTCTGAGAATTCTTTTAACAAATGTAAAAAAATGGATGACTAATTAAAACCTCTGAAAGTATGATGAGCACTTACAGTATCAATATTGTCAGAAATGGCTTTTAGAAAAAGTATATCTTAGTGGACAAATATTTGATTTTGTGAGGTTAAGTAACAATGCGAATTGAGTGAAATATCGCAACTCTACACATTTTGTTGTATTTCGACACGTTCTACTAAAAACAATAATCTATTATAATAATAACGAATTAGGTAAAATGGTAAAACTAATCAAAAAAGGCCATAGCTACCTGAGACAGTTATCAAGGAGGCATGTGTATTCGTGAACTGCAAGGTCTGAGGAACAATGAATTTTGGGACTGAAATATTATTAACATCAACAGTAGTAAGTACAAAACAAAAATATCTTTAAGATTACATGTTAAATATAGCCAAGTAAATAGCTAAAAAATTAAAAATGGCAGATGGCATCCGAGATGTAAAGGGGCATAGAGATCGTAGGAACCAAAAAAGTGCATTTAAAGTGAGAATAAGATGACAACAGGAATCACCTTGGAAAAGACATTGACGAAATGAGAAATAACACAAGTGTGTAAAGAAAACATAGTGTGTTATATCCAGCAATCGAAGATAAGCTTGACATAAAGGAAATTCCTGAAACTCAATTTCAAAGAGAATAGAGTTAAAATCCCAAGTTCAAAGGTGTATGTTTATATGTATAAAATATCAAAACATCCATTTCGAACAAAAGGAGTTTTTGATTTTTTTAATTTCGCGCAAAGCTAGTCGAGAGCTGTCTGCGCTAGCAGTCCCTAATTTAGCAATTCCCTAGAGGGAAGGCAGCTAGTCATCACCACCCACTGCCAACTCTTGGACTACTCTTTTACCAACGAATAGTGGGATTGATCGTCACATTATAACGCCCCCACGGCTGAAAAGGCGAGCATGTTTGGCGCGACGGGGATGCGAACACACGACCTTCAGATTACGAGTCGCACGCCTTAACCCACCTGGCCAGGAGGTATTTAGTGGTGTGAGCTGTAAAACGTCCAGGAACAATATCAAGCAGACTGCATATGATGAAGAAGACTAAGGTAGACATTTTACAAACTAAGGGAGGAGAAAGAGATGAGAAGCTTTTTTTGAACGTGCATAGCCAGCTGATCTATATATTAGTTTTCAGAACTTCCGATATGCTCTGGAACCCAGATGAAGTAAGCCAAGCAGTCAAAGATAGACAACTGAGAAATATGGAGACAATATTTTCAAGTTAAGAGTCACTGAGAAGAACATAAAGAAGTCAATGTTTGAAAACTTTTCATCGTGTCAAACAGAAGTAAAATCAAACTGCAGGAGAAGTCCTCGGAGGTAACCCACTCGAGAGTAAGAAAATGTGTCAGAGCTTTTGCAAAGAAAGGTGGAATGATTTAACATTTTCATGGTATGATTATTATTGACACAATATTACATCCGTAAGTGAGACCATAGAAGTCATCAATATGAATATTTAAGGTGTTGTGGATAATTGAAAATAATTGAAGCAAAAGTTAGCAAAATCTATAATCTTGTGGAAGATGAGTAAGAGGAAAATCAATTAGTATAATACAGGGTGTTTGGAAAGTCACTGTGCATTTATATATTTATTAACAGACAAAACTGCACAGTGACTTTCCGAACACTCTGTAGATGTAACGTTTCTAATGGCATCTAAATTATTTAAGCTCGGGAGGTTGAAACACATTGTAAGTATACAGTTACGACAGAAAGTGCTCGTACCCCTGCGTTTCGAGTAGTTTTTTGCTCATAACTTAAAAAGAATCACGATTAGGCTAATAAAAATACAATATATTATAGATATTACACTAACACACATCTACATAAGTTTTTATGTAAATTAAACCACAAATAAACTGTTTATAAACAAATAACCAAAAATAGGAGAAGCAGAAAATGTTCGTGCATTTCAGAACGTGTGAAAAAACTGATATTCCCGTAAAAAAATGTTTAGTTTGGCGAATAAACCACTTTATACCATTCCAGAACTAGACACTTTGTTCATAATTATTGGAATTTAGCCAGCAAAAAATGTATTTCCGGCAATTTAGCGCCGTCTCCGTCGTTATCTGCTTGGTCATCATGGCGAACAGGAAACAACTGTCCAGTGATTTAAAAAAACCGAACTGTTGTAAAATACAAGTCTCGTGTGTCTTTTTCCAGTATTGCTACACAACTTAATGTGCCGAATTCTACTGTTCAAAGCAAAATTGCCAGGTTTAAGCTTACAGGATCAACTGCTAACCTCCCTCGTTCCAGACGCCCCACCAAAATTCCAGAGAGAACCAAGAGGAAGGTTCTCATAGAATTTAGTAGGAACCCTCGTTTAACACGTAATGACATACAGAAACTGGGATTGAAGTAAGCACCTCTACAGTTACGAACATGTTACGCTCTTTTAGGTTCAAAGCATGCCGTCCTCGTAGAACTTCATATTTAAAGCCTGTTCATTTAGAAGCACGATTGAGGTATGCAAGAAAGCATGTGCATAAACCTTTTACATATTCGAAGAGTATTCTTTGGTCAGACGAAACTAAAATCGAGCTTTTCGGCCACAATGATGTTCGCAATATTTTCCGTAAGAAAGGGGAACGAAATTTTCCAAAGAACACCGTCCCTACAGTTAAACACGGAGGTGGCTTGATCATGCTATGGAGTTCCTTCAGCTCTTCTGGTGTAGGCAGTCTTCATCGCGTTAATGGAATCATTAAAAAAGAAGAGTACGTTGATATATTAGGCACTTATATCAAGAATGATGCTCGGAACTTGCGGCTTTGGCGTCGTTGGATCTTCCAGCACGACATCGAAATATGTGTAATCCTGGTTGCAGAGGAACCATATAAGCGTTCTGGGGTGGCCATCGCAGTCACCCGATCTTAACCCAATTGAAAACGTTTGGCATGAGTTGAAGACCAGGGTTCATCGGCGTCATCCGAAAAACTTGCAAGAGTTGGAGGCCTTCTGTAAAGAATAATGGAAGAAAATACCAATCGAGTGCTATCAAACGATCATGGAGGGTTATGAGGAGAGTATGCACCAAGTAATTCACTTGAAAGGCCACACAACTGACCATTAAAGTAGACGCACGAACACTTTCTGTCCCTCCTATGTTTGGTTATTTGTTTATAAACAATTTAGTTTTCGTTCAATTTACATAAACATTTATGTAGATGTGTGTTAGTATAATATTTATAATATATTGTACTTTCATTATCCTAATCGTGATACTTTTTAAGTTATGAGGAAAAAAACTGCTCATGACTCAGGGGTACGAACACTTTCTGTCGTAACTGTAGAGTTCATTATCCTAATGATATAAAATGTGCTGCAAACTCAGCGAGTTAGTTTCCAGATTGGTTAATAAGTCTAAAGCCAAAAAGACTCAAGAGACAGTTGCAATTCAGAAGTTGAGGTACATTTTAAAGCCTTCTCATAAATACGTAAACCAAATTGAATAAAGTGAAACTGATGTAAAAGGAAGGTTGAAACAGTGCAGGAAATAACAAAATTATAATCCATTTAGAAGAGACATAGAACCAAAAAATAGAAGAAATGTAGGATGAGCAGCACCTCAAGTAGAACTAAAGACTGCACGCATAAAGTTCTGGGGCTGATTAGAGTTAGTGACAAGGTCTTTGATGTATGATTGCCACATGAGTGGAATACTTAGTGTTATCTCCAAACAACAAATGCGGAAGATTTCTTCAATGGTAAGATGTGTAATGGTGAAACAAGTTGGATCAAGATTAATATGATAGTTGGAGAATACATGACACTTACATTTAATTGTAGTGAAATAAAAATCCCACTAAGAATTCTATTTATCCAAGCAATATAGTATATTATATCCCGGCTCAGCATGGCCGGGTATTTAGGGCACCCGACTGGTATTCTGAGGGTCGCGGATTCGAATCCCTGTCACACCAAACATGCTTGCTCTTTCAGCTGTGGTTGTGTTATAATGTGATGGTCATTTCCACTATTCATTGGTAAAATAATATCCCAAGAGTTGACGGTGGGTGGCGTGACTAACTGCCTTCCCTACCTTAAAATTAATTATGCATTAATAATTTGTTTCTTTAGGGTTGGAAGATGAAACTCTGTAAAGAATTGATAGAAGTTTAGTGAGCTATGTTGCAAAGTCCACAGAAGAAACAGTATGGGAATCTACAACATTGTTTTGTTGGAGTACCACTCAACAGAGGTTTTCTCATTGCGCTTAATTCGGTGAAATATTTTATCAAATAGCCAAGGGCATGTTTATTACTAATCAAGAAGCAGAAAGTTCAGCAAAGATACTCATCATTAAAATGATTTAAAGATTTGGATTGCCTGTGAGATTTTACTCAGATCAGATAAGAAACTATGAATCAGTCTCATTTGTGAAAATGTGCCAAATCTTTGAAATAAAAAAGTTAAGAACAACAACCCTTCATCCATCATTTGATGGCATGATAACGAGATTCAAATATACATTCTATAAAATGACAGTACATGAAACTACAGGCAACACACCATTTTCACTAATGTTTGGGAAACAACTCGAAGCGCTATTGGATTTTCAGTACTCATATGTAGAGGATAGTCATCCAGCAGAACCTTTTCACTACAATGAATGTAGTAATTATATATATATACAGACACACACAAATTTCACCAAAATAATAAATACCACCTGGTGTCACCTATTGAATGGCTTCACAAACAAAAATTCATAAAAATTCCACACTTTGGCGTTCAAGATTCAGACAATGAGAAAAATAACTTCAGTTTGTGCAATAACAATTTATTTATCACAGAACACGATTTTAAATAAAAATACTTTCTTCACAACAAGAACATGAATTTCACTAACTTTGTGACTGAGATTTTAATTACATTTTTAATGATATAATTTGTAAATATAATACTAAAAAATGAAGTTATTAAAAAAAATACAGTTTATATCAGCACAAACTGGACACTTTTTTCTGTGCAGTACTTCCCGGAAAAGCCCCTTTTCAGAAAATGTCATTTTTTCCAGTTAGGTATAAATATCACGATTAGTAATTAGTAACATAAACGGCTACCATAGGACGGTATTTCTGCTAATAAACAGAATATGCATAGAGTCTAAGGAGAAAAACTGATGACTTTACTCTTAAAAAATGTGAATCAGCAATTGATAAATTATAAAGCCACTATAATGTTAATGTTGATAACACATTATTTCAGTGAAGTGATTTCAAATAGCTATACAATCCCTGCTGCAAGAAATGATGAACTTCAAAGTTAAATAGGAGTTGTAAAGAGCTATATGCTGTACTGAAAGAATCAGTGATGTAACTAAAAGGCTCCAGAAAGAGAGACAACCCATTTCAAAGGTCATCCCCCATGACCGCCTTTGGAAGCACATAGATGAGAGAATCGCTGAGTAACTTTGGAAAATACTTTATTAGGAGAAACGTAAAAAAACCCAACAAAAAAAAAGTAAATTGTTATGGTTATGTAGACTATAAGTTGGATTATTTGTATCAGATAATTAAAAAGGAACGCCAATAAAAGACCAGTGTTACAACATTATTTATAATGTGTCAAACACAACACTCTTGCCATGCTTAGAACCAACGTGACTTACCCAAGTGGCGAGTACACGACAGTTTGTTTGTTTTAAATTAAGCACAAACATACACAATAAGGTATATGTGCTCTATCCACATCGGGTATTAAAACTGTTTTTAGAGGCGTGGATCTGCAGATATACTATGTGCCACTGGTGGACCTACACGACAGACACAGTTATGATACATCACCATACATGCCATCAATTTGCATAAATAACAATTGATAAGCATAAATTAAGAAAATTAAGTGACATTCAATTAATATACAATTTAAGTTATTTACAATTTAGATTTTATGGCAATAATTAAAGCACAGTATTATTTATATTGTTTTTACTTTAACATTGATTAATTATTTTTAATTTATCATTTTTAATTATTGTTATCAATTTGAAATAATTTTACTATGTTTCGTAGGACCTGGTGAACATGCACAAAGTAATTTGTTTTTTTCCCCGGCGCGCGAATCCTCCAACCATACATGGCGTCGATGGGAAAATATGTCAATATACTAGGTCCTCCACCGACGGCGATGGCGAGTAACCCCGCCCAACAGACGGGCTTAAAACAGATGAGTAAATTTTTACCTCCCTTTCCCCTAGCTGGGTATGCGAAAATATTGTTATTTATTCCAGCCGTTTTCGTTCCGTAAATAAACTTTTAAGAAATATACAGTTTTGTTTTCATTAATATTTCTTTGAGAAAATATGTTTTGAGCTAATTTTTATAATAATAAATATCATCCGAAACTAAACTGAAAATAATCCTTCATATTCAGTATTTATTTGTGAATGGTTCGTTCGGCATGGTATTATCTAATACCGCTTAACTTCTGAATTATTAAACATGCTACTGTCATTTACAATGTTTAGAGTGCTGAAGAAGTGAAAAGCGTGACTGTTGAAAATCTGATGAAGAACATCGGGGATTGGTAGGACTTTTAAAAAAAAATTGTACAACATGTATTGCCTTCAATGGCTTATACCTGTTTTATTGATCCCGAAGCCCGTAAACCCAGCACTTCTGCAGAATCACATGATGTTCATGTTTCTTTATCTTACTGGTTTCTTTCTGGAGAGAAAACCATGTACCATATGTAGTATTGTATTTTTTGCGGCTGTTTTTCTAATATGTTATAGTGGGATGGAAAATTGCATTTTTTCGTTTTTTACAGATTGCAACTCTGTCCGTTGTGGTAATAAAAGTTAGTTTAGTCAAGGGACCGATACACAAAATATATCAGCTAATTTAAGTAAAGCTGTAACCTTTGACATAATATATAATTAAGAATTGAATTAGAATGGTTCTGTATTTCTAAAAAATCTACTTTTCATGGAGGAGATGAAAAACATTTATATTATGGCTCAGCTGAATTTCTGAATATCAGGAATAATGTAGAAAAGTTTGAAGAGTCAAGTTATTCGACAGTACAGTATAAGTGAGAGGTTGTATTTCTTCAAGTTCCTATAACTTGCAAGGTACAGAAACTTTCCAGAAGCTCATATTTCAAGCTTTTTATCATGGAAAAGAAAGTAGTAAGCACATGTGAAATAAATACTGTGTTTAATCATCAATATACTCGAACATAGATATACTAATTACTATAGTGAGACAGTAATTTGTTTCGAATATGTTTTGTTCCTTAAAAAAAAAATCGCCTTGTGTGTTTAAGTAAAAGTCATCTTTTAAACAAAGGAAGTAAATTATATTACTAATAATGAACCACGTACCTTTTATATTGAATATAAATTAATACCATAATTTAAGATATCTTATTCTTTAGGGAAGTGAACAAAAATATTTTATTATACATCCTCACATTACTGGATTGATTTCTGTATCGTTGAAGTTATGAAGTCATTTACATTTGATTGGAAGCACTGTAAACTATAAATAATTAAATGATTTTGAAAGAAATTAAGTGGTTGAAACAGCGTTTTGGACAAACTTTAAATCGTTGAAAAAGGAAATATTAACAGTGACAGTAAATGTTTTGAAAGTTTAGCTTTTAGAAACAGTCTATTTTTAGTGAAGTACAAGTAAAAATGTGTGTTTAAGGTATTAGGTTTGAAAAATGTTAGAATTAAGGTTTTAGAAAGTGTTTGCAAAATAAATATGTATAAATGAATTAATGTTTAACAGTGCTGTACTTCCTTAAGTGTGATATTTTTACTCGGTGGCTCCAAAACATATTATTTTACATATTCTAAGTCACTTCTTTAAAATAGCAGCCTCTTATACATACAACACTATGTAACAAAATTTTTACTTTTTCTTGTTCCTGGGCAGAAAGTATTATTTCCCAGTTGCTTATACCTAAAGTAAATGGAAAAGCCCTGTTTTTCTCTTCAAACTTTACTTTTGTGACCTGGTTAAATTTGAAAATATCATTACCCAGGTCACAAAAGCAAAGTTTGTTTACCCATTTTCCAGAATATTACAGATAGATTCAGTGCAGAGTAGCTGATGGAGAATTTTCTCGAGCTTAGAAGAATTTTCAAGAACTTTATAGAATGTTGTAAAACTATTGAGAATTTTCAAGAACCTTTTAGAATTTTCTAGAACTTTCCATAGTAATGTATATATAAATACAGGGGCTCATCACTCACCCCATCAGTTTAATGCTAGCTGCCATAGTGAATACATAGACCTATTTGATTTTATCAGAGATGGCATCAAGAAGCTACAAGCATTCTCCAGATGCATTCTGCTATGTATGTGGCCAATTTATCAAGACAAGTGAAAAAGTACTCTGTGACAGCATCTGCTAAAATGTGTAAAGCCTTCAAGGGATATTTTGACATGCCTGTGAGGGATCAAGACAAACCCTGAGATATCATTTTATCTGCAAGCACTACTGAAAAACTGTAGAAGGTAAGACGGACAATTTTTGCTTGCTTGAATAGTAAGATTTTATGTTATACAAATTTTAGACCTTTTAAAATTTAAATATTTTTAAATTTAATTTCCTATAGTATAGAAAAAAATATCACATCAAAAATATTTTGCATGGACCTCTTACACATTATTTGTGGATGAAATAAATTTATCCTTCATAACAACAATTTTATTTTGCTCTATTACAGGATGGTACAGAAGAGAAAAAAGAACCATGAAGTTTGATATTCCAAGAATTTTGCATGAACCCACTGACCACTCAAGCAATTACTACTTCTGCATGGTGGATCCTTCCAAACAACGGGCTGGCAAGAATGCATCTGCTATCAGATGCTTCCATCATCCATCCCCCCCAGTGCCACACTGCCCTGAGCTCCCTGTACCCACTCTGCCAGATACGTAAAAGTTATTTACATTAGTTGCAAATCTCAAAAAACTACTCACTTCTAAATATTTTTGTTCATTTTTGTATAACATTAGTATAAATACATGTAAATCTTGATTCATATGTTGTTTTTACATAGAAAATCGGTTAATTTCTAAATTTCATTATCCAGGTCACAAAAGCAAAGTTTGAAGGGAATAATGGCCATTTTCTGTAATTTTACAACATAAGCAATTAAGAAGTAATACATACTATCCAGGAATAAAATTTGTGTTACATAGTGTAATTAATTAAACACACAATAAAGTTAAAAAGGAAGTCAAAAGAAATAATTCAACACTACATGAATGTTGAGTGCTGGCAAGTAGGATATGTTCGTAACTCACCAAGTGTATCCCTACAGTTTTGAAATCTGTGGCTTACTTTTATTTCGTTGTTGTTTTTTTCAGAAGTTTTTACACATCTCCAGGAAGAACTTTATATACCCCTGGGAATATGTGTACCATAGGTTGTGAAACACTATTTTCACTTGTAATAATAAACTTGGTTCTTGTTACAACTTCAAAAGTTATGATATTTGTTTTAAATGGGTAATAAAATAGAGTATCACGGTTGAAATAATTCTTGTGTTGGATTTTGTATATTTGCTTCTAATACATATAATTATATTTTGTGTTTTTAGAGTATAGTGAACTTGTTTTAAGTATGGGTTTGCTTATATATTTATGAATTCTTTTTTTTATTTGGTAAATTCAGATATTATCGTTTAATTATTTAAAAATAAGTGTAAATGTATATGCAATTTATATATATATATAAAAGAGAAACAAGGTGCCTGAGTATCATTCAGTCCACTAGTTGTCCCCTTCTATAAAATAAAATAATAAATTGTAAACCCTTGAATTTACAACTATTAAAAAAACTTAAACAACACATTATGTATGAATACCTTTCCAACAGAATGTTGAAATAATTCAAACTTAACAGTATAAAACATAAATCAGACAAGCAGTTAAATAAGTTTAATTCAAAATATTTCTGTTTAAGAAATATTTAAGAACAAATATTTTCACTTCCAAAGCATAAACCTATTGCTTTTAATATTAAATAATTTTATCTCCATCACTAAAATGGATAACCTATAGTAAGACCCTTTGCAATTTTGAACACCTGAACTGAGATCATCCCTCTTCTATGCTCTAAGGAGAACAAGTGCAAAATTCTGAGCCTGTCTTTGTTTTTCTATATAGCTAAAAGAGATGAACTGATTTATTCATCCTGTGTAATAATTACTTGGGTATTATAATAAAAAA
Source organism: Tachypleus tridentatus (assembly GCF_004210375.1). Taxonomy (NCBI): domain Eukaryota; kingdom Metazoa; phylum Arthropoda; class Merostomata; order Xiphosura; family Limulidae; genus Tachypleus; species Tachypleus tridentatus. The sequence continues at coordinate 141,197,231 of NC_134834.1, forward strand.
CTTGCATACTGTTGCATTAAATATTCAAATTATCAACTTTCCATTTAATTTTAGAAAAGTATTAGAATTTTAATCTATTATTGATTAAAATGGTATTTTCTACCAATATAAAAGTTGGAACTAAATTATTTGGGGCATGTCTGCCAGTTTCATCGAATATACAGGCACTTTAAAGAAGATGAGTACTGTATCTTAGATATCAGGTATGATATATAAGGTAGAAATAGATGTGTGGCCCCTTTCAGGAATGTGCCTTCATTCTGGGTGGAGGAGTGAATTACTCAGCAGGGTAAAAGACTTGACATATTATCAAGAACATAAGTAAAGCAACAGTTGGACTAGTAAGACTTGAGTGACAGTCTTCAAAGTAACAGTGACATTCATGTTGGAGATAATATCCACCTAAATAGGCCAAGCTAAGTAGCAGAGTAAACATTTGGAGAAATTCTATCTAAAACATTTCATCAGAGAAAGTTTAAATTTGGATATTGATGAAAGTTTGGAAAATTGTGGAATGAACAATGATAGTTATTAGGGTATAGAGGAGAAAGAGACCATAATTTAAATAATAATTTTCAAGATAAGTACAGTATATGTAAGAATAAGTTTAATTATTCTTATATTAGGACTATTAAAAGTAGAAACAAATCCAGATCTCAAGTTGAAAAGGAAGATAATATACTAGGAGTTACATTTGAATTACTTTGGTAAAGAGTATATTTTGAAACTCAAAATTGGAGGTTATCCAGTAGTGACAGACTTTTAAACTATGAAGTAGAGTGAGTCTCATGATAAAGGAATGAGCTGCATTATGTTGAGACTGAAGATATATGAATGTTAAGAGGTCAAACCTAAATTGGTTGTGATGAGGGCTATCAAGGGTAGAAAGATTTTATTTTGCTGCTGTGGTAGGCCTTCCACCTTAACAGAGATTAATGACAAATTATTTAGTAGGATTAGGACTTTCACTGATAAGGATACTATTGTGATAGTTTTGGAACACTAATTTTAGCCATTATTGATTGGGGCTGCATGAATCAAGTAATGAAGGTGAGAGGTATAGTGAACTGATTACTAAATGCCCAAATAACTAACCAGGAAAGATGCAGTTTTATGGTTATTGTTAGCAACATATGAGAATGAGATCATAACCCGAATTATGGGGAAATTTGAAGAAGAGTGATCAGTGCATAATTAGAGTTTAGGTTTGATGTTTTCTACATTTTGAAATGAAATTAGTTTCTAATTTTCAGAAACCTTACTTTGTGGACGTAAGATAAATTCAGTCCTGAAATGGCTTTTTACTGCTCATGATTGTAATATCAAAAATGATTTTTCTTTACACATAAAACAAAGCAACTAAAAAAAACCAAAAAGGACAACTACTTTTGATATATACTAAGTGTAGACTGTCGAAATACTAACTTCTCTTAATCTATATTTCACTTGAGGTTTGATTATTCTAATTTCTTCACAAAAAAATTCTCTAGCTTTGTATCTGTCGATTCCCACCACAAATGTTTCCTTAATGGAATCTTTCAATCCTTTTTGTTTTTTGTGAAATACTCTACATGTACTTGCCATATTCAATAGAGACATGAAAGGATATACTTTGATTTCTAAACCTTCTGCCATTTGTGTTCCTAAAGGCTAACATTGTTTAAAAGACTCTATTTTCATGTATTTCTGTTGGTTTCCTAATATTTTTTTGATGAAGTTATTTTGCTTCCAAAGTAGGGTGGTTCTTATTTACAGGTAAAATATCAGGGTAAAAATTCTAAAACTCTCACCCACTAATTTTGTTCCATTATACAAAAAAAAAAAAATTAAATGTCAAACTTCTCCAGTCTCTACGAGGACTGTTCAAAAAATACGCGGACTGTTTGAATTACGCAGCTCCAGTTGATTCCAGGGGAATTCGCTTGGTGTTGCTAGGTTTGCACAGATCAGCTGATTACGATGCCATTTCCCAATTGCAGATATCTTCGTTTGTGTATTAGCTACGTGGTTTTAAGTGAAGTGCAATTTTTTCGTTTGGCGGATTTCAGATTGAATGACCTGAAGGAGCAACGACTTGCTGTGAAATTTTGTGTTAAACTTGGAAAATCTGCGACTGAAACTTTTGCTATGCTTAACATGGCTTACGGTGATGTTGCTATGAAGCGTACTGCATGTTTCAAGTGGCATGAACGTTTTAAGGATGGTCGACAGTCCATTGAAGATGATGAGTGTCATGGACGTCCTTCCACGTCAACTGACGACCCACACGTCGACAAAATCAACACCCTGGTGCGGGCAAATCGACGTCTGACTGTCAGGGAGCTTGCTGAAGAGTGTGGGATATTAGTTGGATCTTGTTACGAGCTTTTGACCGAAAAATTGAAGATGCACCGCATTGCTGCGAATTTTGTGCCACGCCTGATGACGGACAAACAAAAAAGCCCATCCCGTCCAGGTTTGTCAGGAACTGTTTGATCGTTCAGAAGAAGATGAAAACTTCTTGTCAAGGATCATAACACGTGATGAATCATGGGTTTATGGTTATGACATTGAAACGAAGGTCCAGTCGTCCCAATGGATGGGTGAAACATCCCCCAGACCCAAAAAGGCTCGCCAAGTTCGATCCAAGGTCAAGGTGATGCTGACAGTTTTCTTCGATGCTAAAGGTGTTGTTCACCACGAGTACCTCCCCGAAGGCTCCACAGTGAACCAGACTTACTACATTGAAGTTCTGAAACGTCTGAGGGACACCATCCGTTTCAAAAGGCCAGAAATGTGGAGGAGTGGCGACTGGTTTTTCCATCACGACAACACTCCAGCCCATTCAGCCCTCAGAACTCGAGAGTTTTTGGCCAAACACTCGATCACTGTTCTTCCCCACCCCCACCCCCCTACTCACCTGACCTTGCTCCTTGCGATTTTTTCTTGTTCCCCAAACTCAAAAGACCCTTGAAAGGAAGAAGATTTGAGACGATTCCCGAAATTAAGGTAAATGCGATGAAGGAGCTGGAGGACATTACAAAAGAAGCATACCAGGACTGTTTCAACAAGTGGAAACACCGTTGGGATAAGTGTGTGCGTTGGGGAGGAGAGTACTTTGAAGGGGTCCCAGACCTGTAACTTCTAAATAAAGTACATTTTGTTTTATGATGTCAGTCCACGTATGTTTTGAACAGACCTCGTAATTACACCATAATATGATTTTGGTGTGATTAGTCACCTTTGGGTTGTTATTGTTTCGTTTTTGCTGTTAGGAAAGCATCTTCTGTAATCCTCTACAACCAGAAGTAGGAATTCTGTTCTTTTTTTGTTATGATGGCATTATGTTCTTAAGTGTCATTTACCACATTCAAGTGTTGAAGTACCTGTAGTCCTCTCTGAGCTTTTATGACTCAGGATCATAATCCAGAAATCTGGATGGAATTTCAAGGCACCTGAAAAAGTCTGCTTTGTTTTTTGTGGCAAAATCTTTAATTGCTCATCTGAAATATTTTCAGTTATCTTGATATTCACTTGGATAAAAGTTAAAAAATTACCTTTACACTCCAGATAAATAGAATATATTTTTATTGAAACCAATGTTTCATCTTTGCAGCTTCTTCAGTGAATATACAAAAGTGTTTGATACTAAAATATTCACTAAATTATAAAACTGCTTGTAATGTCTTGTTTCTTGAGTCTGTCCTAACGAGCATCTAACAATGTATAAGATATTTTTTCATTATTGTTCTAATATTACAGTTATAATACCAACTATGTAGCTGTACAAACAAATGACATTATTACATAATTAAAATATATAAAATAAAAAAGAAAACCATAATATGTTTTATCATTCTCTGAAAATACAAAAACAGAAAATAGAAGCTGCCACAGAAAGATAAGTGAAAAGGATACAAAGCTTACTAGTAGTGTTAAAAACAGATTGTAAGACTGTGATTTTTTAGATCAGTGTTGGCTAAAGTGTATCTCATGAGCCTCATGCAGCTCTCTGAAGCCAGTGGTGCTACTCATGCAAGACATCTGACCATTCAAAGATCTTAGGTAAGAAGCCTAAGTAACTTTTTATTAGTTGTAAACAGGTTGTCCTAATACAAACAGAGAGTACAATTTAAATACTTGTATGCAATGAACATATTACTCAATATTGAATGAATACAGTATGTTCTGCACACAGTTACCTTGCTTTTTGAACCTTTCTTGGTATAAACTGTAGCTGTAAGCTTCTTGAAATCTGGTTGGTAAGATGTTTGTTGTGATTCTTTCAAGCTCAGTTAAGTGTTCGTCAGTCAACAAAGAGCAGTACTTTGATATAATTAGCTTCATTGTTGAATACAGAGCCTTGCAATTATGTGAGGTAGTGAATATGGAAACCAACCTTCGGGCCTACTATTTGATATTTGAATATTTGTCTTCAGGAATATGCTTCCAAAATTCTACAGTTCAGTGACAGCTGTTTTTAAATTGTTTTAATCCTTCATCCTCCTGCAGTTCCATTCCAAGATTTGGTAGACCACGTTTTTGATGTGCCACATTTGTCCTGCTTCATTTTCTCTGACATAGCATTGTTTATTGGCACATTTTGTTTGTGAGAATGATGAGTAAAGTAATAGTTCTTTCAGTGTTTTACCTGATTTGTGCATCAATTTTCAGTTGGGATTGTTTAATGGCTTTACGAATCTCATAAAAAACACTGACACAAAAGCTTGCATCAATATCCTTCATGCAATAAACTAATCAACCTAAACATGTAAGAAATGAAGTATAATAAAACCCATATTCAAAGCAAAGCATGCTACCATGTTAGTACAATGATTAAATCACATTTTAAAAAAATGCTTTTAAAAAAGTGGTATGGACAATTGTTAGTTGAAAATGTTAAACACACAGTAACTCTGCTGTTTTATTTTATCTTTCATTTCTGATATATCATCAGAATCTGGGCCAATTATATGTTTAGAAATGGCTGGTGTGGGTAGAGGAGCAAACAACGTTTCAACCTTCTTTGGTTATCGCCAGGTTCACAAAGATGACCAAAGAAGGTTGAAATGTTGTTCCCTCCATTACGAGTGCTTTCTCTACCCATACTAGCCGTTTTTAAATATATCATTTTCTCTACAAATGGGTTTTCTCGTCATCATGGAGAATCTGGGCCAGGCAAAAGAGGAAAAACAATTGATATTTTGAGGTTAGAGATCTATATAACATTGTGTGTAGCTAGTACTTTATCAAATAAAACTCAGTTATACAGTTTGATAAAATTTACAAGAAAATTACCTTTACACTCCAGATATTAAGCTTAAAGAAACCACAAAGGTGATACGTTGGTTTAACTAAAATATATTCTTGTATATTTATCAGGAGTTTAAAAGTAATTTTTTTCCATAACGTTTATGAAAGTGTGAAAATCTTTCCAGATAGTTATAACCATTTAGACAAAATTACCCACAATAATTTACATATACATGTATTGCAGTTTAATTTACTAAAACAAAATTTGAACCCAAGCAGTTCCATGCAAAAGCAATTTAATACCACAATCTAAATGAGAAATGTGATATACAAAATTAGGATCACCCAAAACACATGAGGGAACTAAGAAAGGAATCAGGGCTAACAGCTTGGAAAATAATTCATTTAGGGGCAAAGATGGGCTTGGGTTTAATTAAGAATTGGTTCCAAGCACTTACTAATGAAGAGAGGGAGCAGATAAGAGAAACAGATGGGATGATTGTGTAAAAGACAGGAAATAACTATAATAGTTGTAGTGACTCTAGTATGTAGAATAAAAGAATAAATAGGAGTGTAAGAATATTTTTATGCTATCCAGGAGTGAGAGCTACAGGATATAAGTGATAAAACCACTGATAGCTAAAGGTGCTTGTAACAATGCACATTTTGTAGTACATGTTGGGACTAATGATGTAAGGAGCATATTGATAAGTATAAAACAACAATAAGGAAATGGGTCATAGTTTGATTTTGTCAGGGATATTGCCAAGAATAAATTGTGGGGATGAGAAACTAAGTAGGTCATTAGGACTAAATACCAGGGTTAGATCAGTATGTAGGAATTAGTAAACAGGTCGATTAGGTTTGTAGAATAATTTAATGGAAAAATTAATATTTTTTTTTTCGGAATCGATGGTAGATTTATTAAACGAGGGCTAGACGGTTATGTTAGTAAAATAGGAAATATACTTGACAGGAAAACATAAATACATTTTAAAACACATGACTAGTTTCTACTATAGTGTTAGAGTATTAGAAATAAAACTGAATTCAAAACAGTTTATAAACTGTGAATTTTGATATTGTGGGTATCACTGAGACTTTCATAAGAGGATTTTATTTTGAAATATCATGCTACAAGTTCTATACAAGAAATAAATTATTAAAAAAAAATGGGTTGGGGGAGAAGTAGCTTTGTATGTGAGGAGTGAATTGCATTCTGTTGAGCTAGAGCATATTAAAGAAATTAGCAATAAGGACGAGTGAGATTCCATTAGTGTTAGTGGATATAAAGGGAAAAGCCTTATAACCAGGTTAGAATATGGAAATTAATGAGAAACTGTATAATAAGATCAGTCTGGCAGCTGAAAAAGATGCTATTATGAGATTTATATTTTAATTTCAGGAGTCTGATTGAGAAAATTTTGAGTCTGACAGGTGGTGACAGAACCTACAAGAAAGGAAGTTATATTAGATTTAATGTAAGCATCCAATGTGTATATGATAGATAAAGAGTTGTGGTTGGAGAGCATTTAAGTACAAGCAACTATTTCACTGTTAGGTTTATGATTTTACTACATGTAGAATTGAAGTATAGTAGATACAGCCTAAACCTTTATTTGCCCTGCCATTAGGAACAGATATTGTAGCTGTAAAACTCTACGTGGGCAAGGCTTCTCATCACAAATACATTCCTTGGAACAAATGGGAATTTTAACAAAACTTGAGTTAAAATTCAAACTCCACCTAACTTTTCTATATATTCTCACAGTGGAACATCACCATTGCACCCCATTTCTGTTGAAGGTTTTTCAGTTATAATTAATGGATGTAATGATCACAAACTGAATGAAAATTCAAGTCTCAATGCAATTTCACACCGATTTCCCCCTTGCACTTTTTCTTTGTAAATTGAAAATTTCCTAATACCATTCATTGTACATTTATATCAGTGTAATACTAAAGATTGTTCAGTTAATTATCTTCATAGACTCACTCAAAATTGTTGAATGCTTTGGTATTACAAGATGTTTACAACTGTTACCATGACTCTTCTATCTGTTATTAATCTTGTTTCTGTATTTTTAAAAAATAAAGTTCTAATTTCTAGAAGAAAAAAGTATTTTTATGCATAATGAAAGTGACGAAAAATATATATTCATCATAGTGTTAAGTTACAATGAAAGTTTCTCAACTAGGTAAACCAAGTTACATTTTATATTCTAAAGATGAATTCTCAGCTCATACTAACCCCTCAACTTGAGTATATCGTGAACTTCAAGAGATTGATGGCACAAACACAGTCTAACAAGCCTTAATAAAATATGTGGTAAGTGAACTTTTCTAATCCAGCTATTATTGTTGAGTCACAGAAATTGAAATAAATATCATGATATGGGAAGTCAATGTAACAAACCTGATAATGTATTTTAATTGATTATACTTGCAGGCATTCAACTGATTTAAACTTCCAAAGTATAATAATAGAAAGAGTACTTCACAATGCAGTACTTTTCAATACACAAATCTGCGAGTCATATCCAACCACAGCTAATATAAAATAGTAAAACACTGGCCTTTAGAAAGCTCTTTTCTAGAGGACCAGTATTTTATAGAATACAATCATTTCAATACATTACACATGTATATATATATTATTACTAGTTACAAATAACTTTTTAAATTTCAGTTACTTCTCTTAAGACACAAAGCAGTAAATAAATATAGAAAACAATGATCTCCTTTACTTACAATATTTGTACTAACTTGCTAAGTCCTGTTGAATTTTATAAGAGGAATATGTACAGCAAAATAATTTTGTTTTATATATGCTTTTTGAAATAAAGAAAATCATAAACTACTATACCAGAATTCTACTGTAGTGAATCTGCATTTTGGTCTAACATACATTTTCAAAATGCTATTTTACTCACCCTTACTAATTAATCTGTATTTGGATCTAAAAATATTTTTCAAACACTATTTCACCTTATCCTTTCTCTGTGATGTACAACAGAAAAGATGGGTTTATTTGTGAAGATATTTTCCAAAGGCTGAGAAATCATGCAGGGAAAATTCTGAGCTTTTGATTGCTTAACATTTCTATGAACAAAGTAAGTACATTTAAACAAGCATATCCAAAGAGGGAAGAGATGAATGGGACCAATGTGTTTGATTCTATAAATATAATAATATCTCGGAACATAAATAAGATGGGAAGTTCTTATTTTACATTCTAACTTGTAAATATTGGTAATTTGAGTTTCTATTTCTTAAAAAACTACAGACTTTGCCTTTGGACATCACAAACATATAATTTAAACCAAAGAAGCATTCAATATACCACATGGTATGCAAAAAACCAGTATTTAGGAACTTGTGTTAATATTAACATTTAAATTAATTATCTATTGTAGATCTAATGAACGTAAGGTTTTTGGTGTTTATGATGGTATCAGCCTGAGCCATGTTTAGTTTATTTTTAAAAACTGGTTTAAACTATAATAAATGACTACCTACAAGATTTTCAAATGTATTATATACAAATATCTTTAATGACATTTATCAATGTAAAGTTAAGTTAAAATAATGTTACTTAAACATATAAATACAGTACCAAAAACAGTTCTAGAATACATTACTTTTTACTTTCAAATGTACATGCACATGATGATGGCTGTGGCTGAACAGACTGATTCAGTGTCAAAATTACAAGTCATATCCATAGAAGTAATTATTTTTCTTGAAACTTTATGAACTATTGTGAAAGAATAACTGTGGTTGTGGAATAAGTAATAAGGATTTTTAAGTTTAAGAGGTATTACAGAATGTATGATAAATGTTTATAACTGTGACATACTTAATTCATGATTCTTAATATACAGAAGAGTAATTTAAATAATAAATAAAGTGATAAAAACTGTACAACTCAATAACTCGAGCACTTTCTAAAGGTGGACCTTCCTTCTTCAGTAGCAAACTGGAAATCAAAATAAGTACCATTTTGTACCCAGGTTTTTTCAACCTGCATATTTTTCTGATGCAAAGTTCCATGATAGTTGTTTTAGTTATTATTTTATTCTCATTTCTCTTAAACCCACATTAATATACAGAACTGTAAGCATCTTGTTTCTCTTTAACAACTTGTGTGCTTATCATCTGAATAAAGAATTAACTCTAAATTCAACAATCAGATGGTTGCAATGATATACAGAACTGTAAGCATCTGTTGTTTATCTTTGGTAAAACGTGTGTATAATCTAAACAAAGAATTACCACATCTAGGTTCAAAAACAAATTATAATATCAGTATGTTGGACTGTAAGGACCTATTGCTTCTTAATGAATTGTGTGTTTATCATCTGAGTAAAGAATTAACATAGCTAGATCCAACAATCAGCATTTTGTGAAAGAAAACTTCAAAAAAGTATTACTACTGCAGCTACATAATACATGAATAATGTTGTGTTATTCAATAGTTTATTTTGTGGATTCTGCTAATAAATTATTGTATTTCATATGATTAACCTTGTTTTATAAGATGAATGTATAAATTGTCTAAGATACTGAACCAACCTAACTTGTGAACCTGAACAAATAGTATGGGTGTGATATATTTGTCCCTGAGGCAATCACAGTGATTTATGATAATATTGTGTTCTAGTTGCACTGACTTTTTTTTTACCTTTTCCTGTACACAATTATATGATTAGTGCTAGCTGAAAATAAGTAACAAGTGTGTTGAAATAAAAATCCTAAAATGTATTGTTGAGTAGTTTAATGCACTTATTTTTTAATATCTTTTATGATCTAATCAGTTTATTTTACACTAAGTCTTTGATAAACAGTCATATAAAATTGTTTTCTTTTGATACCTATACAATAACAATGGAACAAATCCTACTCATCTGAAAACCCCTGATTAGAGTTTTCATAAAATAAAAAAAGTGTTAGTTAAACTTGAAGTGTGGTAAACTGACTGACATCTAGTTCCTAGTTTTGTTTTTGGATTTTACTCATTATTGAAATCACATCACAATTAATACATAGTATAAATATCCACTGGAAATACTGTTTAAATAAAGTTACGATATGACAACCCTACAGATCCAACTATAGTATACAGATGCTAGGATATTTCAGTACCAGTTGCTGGAATTAAGTTTTGCACCAAAGTCTTAAATGTATATATTTCACTGACATTTAACTTTGTTTGTACTGTTCTAAGGCCTGAATACACTTGATTCACAAAATAACAGACCATAGACAGTTTTTGGTAATTCATTCATGGGCAGAGAAAGAAACTGAAGAGATTTTGAATTTGGTATCCTACAGACCAAACGAATGAAAGATAAATCGTGGGATCTATTTACCTTCTAATTCCATTTCTGTTGCTAGAGTTTATAATACATTCTGATACTGTTCAAATTTTTTTTATCTCAAATATTCTACTAAAAAAAAAGTCTAAAACAAATTTTTACAATTGAGAAAGAAATTCTTTACTTGCTTTGTTTGATAAACTGTGGTGTTTTATTGACTGATATGAATTTACAAACGATTTTGTGTAATGCCAAAAATAAAAAAGCAAGAAATATAGTTCATAACATTTTAGACCTCACTCCATATTTTTGACAGGTAATTTTATCATTATCATGCATCAAATACCTTGGTTTAATGATAGTACTATTTCAAAATTAAATCTGCTTAAATGCAACTATCTTAAAATTCATAAAACATTTTAAAATTGGTTTCATAATGTGAGATTTTGTACTATTTCGAAAATTAAATCTGCTTAAATGCAACTATCTTAAAATTCATAAAACATTTTAAAATTGGTTTCATAATGTGAGATTTTCCACTAAAACGGCTTTTATGTAAGTTCTGTATCAGATTACACTAATAAAAATGAAATTTGTTTCCTTATAAACACTAACTGAAAACCAAGCATTCAAGCTCAATATCGACATAGATGACTAGTGTAACATAAAGAAACACTGGATATTATTTTTACACTATTCATATGGGTAGGGAGTTTAAAAAATGGTTTACATGGGCGACAGTAAAATAAATACAACAAACATCTTATTTATTTATATACTTTTATTTTATCAGAAAAAATCAAAGGACAGTATCATGTGTGTCAGTTTAATCCTGGTACTCTAGTCTGAGACACAGTGAACATGGGGATTGATCACCATGTACCTTTAGAATGGTGGTCAAAAGAGCCAATACAATTTTTCTATTAATACTTCCCCTTGATAATTCAAAGCAACTAAATGTATTGTTCCAAAGTGTATATATTTCCAGCTCACTGTCTGCTTCCATGCCAAAACTTAGTAACAATATTTTTTAATGATGTCCATCATGAATTACACTACAAAATATTCATCCTTTAGTACATTTTTCAACTGAAAGAAATATCTCTATGTTAAATAGCACAAAATAGTTACCCTTCAAATGTACTTGAGTAAAATTATACATTTTTTCACAAAACTGTCAATATAAATATAAAACTATAATTGGGTTAACAGGGTAAGCTAGATTATCTACTGTAAACAGTTTCATATTAAATACAAGTTATAAATTTGCCAGAAATAGACTTTTAGTTGTGTCACAGTTATTGCTTTAATGTTTAATCATGCATTATATATATATATATATATATATATATACACACACACACACACACACATACATGCATTTTTGCATGGGGGAATTATTATTAAAGGTGAAAACACAAGTTTTACTGCAAAAAACAACTACATAAAAATTTCCTCAATTTTTAACTGATTTCTTTTGTTACCGCTTTTCATGTCTGTATGTATTTTGTATAATTTCTTTCCTATGCCTGGAACAAGACAGTTGTCAGTTAGTGTGTGCTAATAAATATGCTGGAGTTTTATTGGGTCTTTCATTTTGAAATAAATGTATTTTAAATATTCAGGTTATGGTGATTCTGATTATAAACACCTTAAGCCATGATACAACCACTTCTCTTAATCATTTACCTTTTTCAAAAGAAAAAAATTTTAAATGCATTGTTTCTGTTTTCCTAGAATAGATTTATCTTAATAAAATCTCTTAAAATCAAAGTTACTCACCAGATTTTGCAGTCTTACAGAAAAATAAATTACTATAAATGTACATGTGCCATAACACTGATAGTACCAAATTTGGCTTCACAAAATTTGGCATGCTGTTACACAAGTCCTTTGCAGACAAAAAAATCAAAATTTTCAATTAAGTATATTTATTTGCAACTTTGTTCATAAATATATAGAGTAAGGGGGTTGACTGGTCTTTATGAAAAGTAATTTTCATGTTAAAATAAAAGTATTTTCTTCATCTGAAACTTTTCAAACATCATTTGCATAACCTCTAAAATTTCTACATATGATTTTTTTTCCAGAAAAATTTTTGCACTGTATCTGTTATTTTCTCTACCAACAATACTATATTGGGTGGGTGGATTTAACTGACTTTGAATTGTACAAAATTAAGAAATAAACCTAAATTACTCTTTCTTTCTTTTTTTTTTCTAGAATGACAGAAATAGTAGCTATACTACAACTGTTTATTTTAAGTACCTTATAATTTGTAACAGTATAGTTTTTATATACTAATGGTAGTACTAAAATAAATATATTTTTATGTAATTAAATAATGCAATTAAGAATACAGAATAATAATACACAGAAAACATATTGTCCTGTATCATAATTTTCTGGCTTGCCAATTATTTGATAATATCCTAAAGAAATGCAGTTAAGCTCTTCAATGTAATTTTTGTAAGAAGAAATTAAAAACCAAATAACAAAATATACTGTGTTATGTATAGAAAACAACAAATTACATCATTTAACAGATTAAAACTTTAGGTTTCTATTGGGTATAAATAATATTAGTGTGAAACATTAAAGAGAAATATTGGCATGTGTGAAAATGGAATGCAACAGGTGGGTATGATTATCTAGTTCAAGGTTTGTAGACAAATAACAATGAGAACTATAAAAGTTACACTTTATCTCTATTATAATGAGCAATCTATGTTAAATTTCTTATTTTTTGGAGGGGTGTTCAATAAAATAGAGGAAAGAGATAAAAAAGCAAATGTGAAAATTTTCATATTAGGGGAGGTTAAGAACTTATTAACAAAGTTACAAACTTAAAAACTTGTATTAAAATTTGGTTGACTAGTTATATCAAGCTTATCTGTGTACATTGATAATAAAATGCTGGATATAAATTTTGAAGTATAAAAGTTTGTGACATGGACACTTTGACCTGCATAAAGTGAAAAGGTTAACAAATAAATATCTTTAAACATAGTCACCACATACGTATTACACCTAAACATGTTCTCCAAGAAAATTTAATAGTCGTATTACTAAGCAGGTAATTTCCCTTCACTATTACAGTTTTTATGGCTAAGTTTTGGTTGTCAGGAGATGGGACAAATTTGCCAACATTGTATAAAGAAAATAACAGATAAAATATAAAGTTTTATTGAAAACAAGTATTTGAAATGTATTTAGGGGGTTTTCAAATTATACAAGTGAAATTTGAGATTTTGAGATGAAGAAGATTATTTTTAATCTTAACATGAAAATCAGTTTCCACACGGACTAGTGACAAAAATACTCAATATATTAACAGAAAGTTCTTTTCTTTAGTTTATTAAACATACTTCACTAAAAGTGTATTATAAAGACAGCTGATATGGGTATTAAAACTTTAATTAAAATAAAATACAGAACAACATTTTGACCTTCTTAGGTCACCATTGGGTTAACAAAGAGAGTTTGCAACTTTTTACTTCAAATGGTTTTCTTGTCATCATAAATTAATTCACTAAAAATAGAATTATTTTATGTGAAGGACTTATAATGTTTTGAAAATATATATATATATTACATTAAAAGTCAGTAGTATGACAATTATGAAAAGACTAAACAAGTACACAGATGTCATGTGGACGGTCAACCAAGCCTGTTTTAGAGAGCTAAATCTGAATGAAGTAATCCACTTATAATAGCCAAGAGAAAGCAATATTTTGTGTATTAATTGCAACCAAATAACAATGTATTCAGTTAATGAGCTTTAAACAAAAGACCACTGTTAAAACTAAGAGCATGAAGTGTAACATAGCATGGAATATTGGTTGAAAAATGTTATAGTGATTTAAAGTAAAACATGATTTTATAAGTTTATAAAAAAACAAAAGTAATTGTAATTATGTAATTAATTTAAAACTAATATTTAGAAATGAAGTTGTCTATTAATAAACAAGACAGGTAAAATACAAAAATTGATCAAAATCAGAAGGGAAGCTTATAAACTTATTCAACTGAATTTCATTAACAAAGATGAAGCCTATCACATCACTTGATTATCTGCACTCTAGAATACTGCCATGGAACTGGTTACACATCTGAACTATCATTTAGTGTACCAAGACTTTAACTTGTATATATTGTTAAATTTTAAGTAGTTCAAAACCAGTTTCATTAATGAAATATTAGTTTCAGTACATATATTTAGTGGGAATTTTTGTCAAGGATACTTTAAGTTTTTAAATCTTTCACTATATGTAAACATACTGCAGAAATACTGGTAACATGAACATTCAAAAAGTGTGAAGTTTCTCAAGAAAAGAGAAGTGTTCTTCATAATATTAGACATTTAATAACATACATGCTGAGCAGAGCATGATTGAAATACTATTATTATATGCTCATCTGATTCTTGAAACTAGATACAGCATTTAGTGTTTAAAAATGTAATAGGTCTAATACTAATGTCTAATGAGAAGTATAATTAATTATAATAATACATTGGCAGCATTTACACTATATAAAAACCAAAAGAAACCTGGTATTCAGCTAGCTAACAAGACTGGTAATAAAGGAATTAGTTACTTTAGAAAACAGAGTAACTGACTTTTTAATAAAACTTGCAAAATCAGTTGACAAGACTGACATTTATGAACTTTAATACCTTAGAAAACAACATGATAGAAAACTGGTGGTAAATCAGGTATAAAACTGATAAAAAACTGGTACTCCATCAGGCAAGAAAAGAGTTATAAATAATTTAGTGCTGTATCATAAAACTGACAGAGAATTATGTGGAGTGATAAAGAAAACTGGTTTCTCAGTCAGAGCAAGACTAACAATAAACAGTTTGGTACTTTAAACTTATTTTAAACATGGTTTAAAATAAAGAAATCTGGTTCTAAATGAGATAACAAGATTTACAATAAAAACATCTGAAAGTGAAAACTGAGAAAGTATTAAGGTGTCATATTAAATTTGTAACATTGATATACAAGTTTACATACAGTTCTTAAAAGAGAAAGAATATACATAAAGCAATTCATACCTTCTGTCTTGTAACCTATCTATTTGGTCATCATACTTTACTACATAACTATCAAATGATTTGTGTATTCCTGTTACATAATACAAATTATTAGCTTCATTTTTATTCCTCAAAATAACATCATCAACTTATAGATTTTGAAAATATTTTCTAAAAACACCACCTGTTAACACTACAATATAAAAATTCTTGAGTTTTTTATAGAAATTACAAGCAAATAAAAATAAAACGTGAATGTTACTTATGTGCATGTTAGCTATTAACTTATTTTATTGACTGGAATTTAATTAAACATGATTTATTCTCTTCAGAAATCACACTAGCTGAAGTAGCACTCAATTTATTTAACTAAGCCTTAGACTGACCTTAAAGCGTGGTATTCAGGCACACTGATGTCCAACACAGTTTTAAGTACCTACAAAACACGTCTGTAAACGTTTTACATAATTTCAAACGTGGACAGCACATTAAAATCAAGCTAATATTATTGTAAAATTAGTAAAGAAATTTTATTCAAACATTTTACTACTAGACTATATGTTTGTTAAGACTACAACTGGATTATGTAGAAGAGAGTAAGATGAGGTTTAAATGTCTTCACATGAAAGAGATAAGATCAACAATATTATGATAACGCACGTGTTCAAAATAGCACTTCAATTTAGTGCAAATAATGTTAAGTCGTTTCTATTATATAACACGTTTTATGTGTGAGTTACAAATTATTATGTTATAAAGTTTTTTTTAAGTGTGTAGTATATAACCATAGAGAAAGTTGAGGCATTAATCACTTTCGATATTCTTTCGTTAATCATGGTATAAGTTTTCATTTTGGGAAAGGAGTTCTACTTTCGTATGAAATTCCTCGCCTCAGACTGGGAAGGTACCAGGGCCAACACCATCGTTTGTTCAATTATTACCATCCCAATTAAATACATCAAGTCGAATATATTTATTATTATTATTATATATTTCTCGCAAAAGTTTACTATAGTGAACTGCACTAAACCTCAATAATTTAGAAGTGATAAAAGTTAGCAAATTATTTTTCGAAAAAATTTTAATAAAGAAAAGTGTTTTTAAAATACAGTTGAAAAAGCGATAATGTTTGGTAAAGTGGATTCGAAAAAGTACATTACATTTATAGCGTTCTAACAGTCAGGCCGAATTAGTAAAATTCTTATAAAACTTCTTGAGAAAATAGTTACTTTTGTAAATGTTCATTTACCTCTACTTTATGTCTATTTACGTCTTGTAATATATTATAATGCTTAATTTTAATTTCACGCCCTGCAAATTTACGTTCACATGGGAAAATTATATGCTGACGCTGGCACACTTTATTTTAGTTTTATAAGTATGTAATTCTAGAATAGTTTTGTTGTACAAGGAAGTTTTAAAATCAGATTTTAGATATTAAACGTTGGGTCTTAAAGTAACTTAATTCCTTTAATTAAGAACGGAAAAGCTGAGCCATTATATAGCAAAAAATATGAAATAGTTTATAACTTTAGAAAATAATTATTGTGTTTAGAAGGTATGCTGTTTATTTATATTTAATAGTTGGTCAATTATTAATACTAACCATCGTTATACCTATACACGTTCTGGATTTAGTATTATCGTATTACAATCTTCCTCTGTTAAATATTTTAATTAAAACAATGTAAATGCAATGGTAGCAAGATGAATACATTTATTTAAAATATTTGGATATATATACATAAATATTGCTTTCCTACTTTGATTTAATTGAGAGTATTTATGTATAAGTACATGTCAACAGCACTTGAACTGTACAGATTGCATACCATGAAATGATTACAATGGGAATACTGTTTTCTTTTATCAGTGTTATGTCTGTTTGGATAATAATCATAGTGTAAAAAAATGTACATTTTAAATCTTCTATATTATTCATAAATTATAAAAATCGCGATGTTGTTGTAAGTATATTTGGTTTGTTTTGAATTTCGCGCAAAGCTACATGAGGTCTATCTGCGCTAGCCGTCCCTAATATAGCAGGGAAGATAGATAGTTATCACCACCCACTGCCAACTCTTCAGCTACTATTTTACTAAGGAATAGTGGGTTTGACCAAACATTATAACGACCCCATGGCTGAAAGAGCGAGCATGTTTGGTGTGACGGGAATTCGAACCTACAACCTTCGGAATATGAATCGAGTGCCTTAACCACCTGGCTATGCCAGACCTGTTAATGTATACAACATTGAGTGGTTGGAAGAGTCAAGTGATGCTGTTCTCGGTATATATAACGAGTTGTTGGAAGAGTGAAGTGATTCTTGTATAAGTATATACAACCAGCTATGGGAATCAGCCAATTCGTAAAAACCTGTTAAAATTTCACGAGTTCTCCGAATCGGTTCTTAGCCTTCTGATGCATTAGGTGTACAATGTATTGACTGTGACTGTGGGGATTCTTGCTACATAAAGTCACGCGCAATCACACAATTTTAAATTGGTACGATAACGTTTGAGATTAAATTTGCACGGGCCTCTGAAAGGACAGATCAGCCACCTTAGACGAAGGAAGAAGAGCATTGCCGTAGATTAATTTAGGCTTGCATTTTCGTCTGTGAAGATTTGGTATCAGTCATCTATCATATTTGGAAGAGATAGAGAAAAGAAGGTGAGTTTGAAAAATGATGTTTTCTATGTAGACTTGTACGCTATTAACGTTGAACTGTGAGATTTAATGTTATTTTGTAGGTTAAAAGTTCACGGATTGGAGATTTAGCTTGGATTGATGTTTTCGTTGTCGATCTTTTCAATACTAGTTGGTTAATATTGCTGCCCCTGACATATTTAAAGCCAAATTGTGTCAGTCAAACATTTAAATTAGTTAGACACGGACAAGTTCTTTTAATATGCATATTTCCAAAAATATTAAACGTAGTACGTGATGGGTCTGACAGTCTGAGGGAATAAAATACATCTCATTTTTTTGCTCGGGATACTGAATCTCTTTTTGCTTGTATTTTCATACTGACAGGATATGAAATTTGGATACCAGGTTCAGTAGACTAGTACTCACGTAGAAAAACTATTTCAGTAATAGATATAAACATGCACCATAACACCATAGTTCTACATTTATGTTACAATTGTATGGCATGGAAAAACTATATTTCACTATATTTATGCTTGTTGATATATTCTTATCTTACATATAAAATTCCTTATGTAAGCGGAACAGAGTCACCTAAAAACAATATTTGTAAAAACACTTAAATGATAATTAATTTTCTTTGTTTACATTCCGCCAAAAAAGATGATTATAAAAATAGTTTTCAAATGAAAATTTATAAAAATAATTATATATATATATTAGAACTTACGGTGAAAGTTTAATAAGAAGTTATATTCATAGATTTAGTTTTTGTTTTATTTTGCGCAAAGCTACACGAGGACCATCTGCGCTATCCTTTCCTAATTTAGTAATGTAAGACTAGAGAAAAGGCAGCTCGTGATTATCACCCACCGCCAACTCTTGGGCTACTCTTTTACCAACGAATAGTGGGATCGATCATCACATTATAACGCCCCCACGGCTAGGAGGGCGAGCATGTTTGGCGCAACGGGGATGCGAACCCGCGACCCTCAGATTACGAGTCGCACGCCTTAACACGTTTGGCTATGCCCGGCCCTTTATGGGTAGTATGGATATTAAAACTTTAATTAAAATAAAGTACAGAATAACGTTTCAACCTTGTCAGGTTATCAAAGAGAGTTTCAACTGACTGTTGCCGGTACATGTCTTAGGGACAAGATTATAAACGGGTAGGGGATTGTAGGAGGCGTTGCAATTAGATGTTAGGATATTGAGTAGTTTGATGTGTTTTGAATTTCGAGCAAATCTCCACGAGAGCTATCTGCGCTAGCCGTCCCTAATTTTTGCAGTGTAACACTAGAGGGAAGGCAGCTAGTCATCACCACTCACCATCAACTCTTTTACCAAAGAATAATGTGACGGTCAATCCCACGATTTATACTTGCCCTTTCAGCCGTGGATTCGAACCTGCGACCTTCAGCCTATAAGTCGAGCGCCCTAACCACCTAGCCATACCGCGCCTACGTTAGAGGAGAGTAAACTAGTTATTACTAGTTATAACGCCCTCACGACCGTCCGATTATGAGTCGAGTGCCTTAACCACCTAGCCATGCCAGGCCTATTAATTGGTATAGGTATAAACATGATCCTTTTTATTGGTTCAATTTTATTTTGAGTTGTTGTATAATTAGGGCTTTGATTTTGCGCTTGTTTATACCCCTTTCTCTACTAAATTATTTGGATATTTTCTATGGTTATGTTGTGTTTATTTGATTTGCAGAGTTCAAAAACGTGGGAAGGTGTTTTTTTTTTTTGTGTGTTCTTCGAATCTGGTTTCCATTTTTCTGCTTGTTTTTTCCAATATAGAAGTTGTGGAAGTTGTTGCATTGTATTTTATAAATAATGTTTGTGTTATGTTTTTCAGTGTAGTTTTTACATAGTATGGACTTTTGTTTTGTACCCGATTTTAGAATAAATTTGGTGTTTCAGTGATGTCGAGAAACCCACTTGTTGAGAAATTTATATGCAAAAACGGCTCGTTTGGGTTGAGAAAATATTTTACATAGAAGAGCGAACAACGTTTCGACCTTCTTCGGTCATCGTCAGGTTCACAAAGAAAGAGGTAACTGACCGGAAGCTGACCACATGTTTGAAAGGGGTTGTGTAACTGTGTGTCAAAATGTAGAGGGCGGTATTAGATGTTTGAATATATAATTTTATTTATTTTATTATATTAATATAGGTATAAAGGCGTTCCTTTATATTGGTTTATTTAGGGTTTAAGTTGTTGTATAAGTAAGGCTTCTTTAATTTTGCGTTTGTTTATGTTTGTTTCTTTATTTAGTATTTGAGTGTTTTCTATGGTTATGTTGTGTTTATTTGACTTGCAGTGTTCGAAAACGTGTGAAGGTGACTTTTTATGTTCTTTGAATCTGGTTTCCATTTTTCTACTTGTTTCTCCAATATAGAAGTCGTGGCAGTTATCACATTGTATTTTACAAATAATGTTGATGTGGTGTTTGTCAGTGTAGTTTTTGCATAGTATAGACCTCAGTTTTGTGCCTGGTTTTTGAATAAATTTGGTATTAACTGGAATGTCATATTTTGTTACTAATTTTTAATATAGCCAAATGTTGGTTATTTGTTTGTTGATGTCAGGAATATATGGTATACAGCAGTATATGGTTTCGTGGTTTTTGTGTTTATTTGATTCGTGAGCTGTATTTACTTTAGTTGGTGGTTGATTTTGCTTTTTTATTTGTTTGCTCTAGGTGTGTGCGTATAATGTTTTCTACGGTTTGTGGAGGAAACTTATTGATGTTGATGAAGTATTGTTTTATTTTGTCTAATTCATCGTTAATTTTATCTGGTGAGCATAGTTTTATGGCTGTGTTTATTTGGTTTCTTAGTATGTTGAGTTTTTGTTTTGTTTCATGTGCTGAGTCCCAAGGAATGTATAGTCCAGTATGGGTGATTTTTCGGTGGATTTCTGTTTTGAATTGTGTGTCGGTTCTTGTAATTTTGAGGTTAAGAAATGATATTTGATTGCTTTCTTCCTGTTCACATGTGAAGTTAATGTTGGGATGTATAGAGTTAATGTGATTGAAAAAATTAAGTATGTGTTCTGTAGATTTGAATCCCGCAACCGTGTCATTTACATATCTGTACCAGTATAGTGGTGGATGTAATGCTGTGTTAATTGCTTGTGTTTCAACTTGTGTCATAAAAATATTGGCTAGAACTGGTGATACTGGGTTGCCCATGCTTAGGCCATTTGTTTGTATATAGTTTGGTTGTTGAACATGAAGTTTGTCTTTATCGTGGTGAATTCTATGAGGGTTGCTAACTGGTTACTGGGAATTTCTATAATTGGGTTAGGGTCTCGGATATAGAGTTCTAAGGCTATCTTGCAGGCTTCAGTGGTTGGAACTTCTGTAAAGAGGGATATAACATCGAAACTGGCCATTAAGGCTTTATGATTAAGTTGATTTAGATTAGACTTGAAATTAAAAGAGTCTTTGATGAATGAGCTGGATGTTAATGGATGAGCATATTTTTATGGCTGTGTTTATTTGGTTTCTTAATATGTTGAGTTTTTTGTTTTGTTTCATGTACTGAGTCTTAGGGAATGTATAGTCCAGTATGGGTGATTTTCCTGTGGAATTATGTTTTGAACTGTGTATCGGTTCTCGTGATCTTGAGGATTAGAAATGCTATTTGGTTGATTTTCTTGTGTTCCCAGGTGAACTTGATATTGTGGTGTATGGAGCTAACGTGGTTGTGAAAAACTAAGTGTGTGTTCTGTAGTTGTGAATCCAGTAATTGTTTCGTCAACATATTTGTATTAGTATAGTGGTGGGTGTGAGGCGACATTAATCGCTTGAGAGCCTTAATACAAATAACCTTATGATTACAAAATTGTATAACACGTTAAAGTGCTTAAACATAAATATTATATTTTTGTTTAACACAGTTAATTACTACACGACTGTTTTGTTCTTAGAACGTTGGCATAGGATTTAAAGAAGTAACAGAAACTTTCTTATTAGGTTTTCTAGCTAACTGACATATATGACAAGTTTTACAAAACTGAGAAATTTCTCATCTGATTTTTGACTAAAAGAAATTTCTTGTAATTTCGTCATATATCTTGTTCTCACTTAAATGACTTCCCATTGGAAGTTCATGGGCAACCTTCAATATTTCAGAATGATATGCTTCTGGAACAACAACTTAATAAATTACAGCACCCTTTTCTCTAGCTGGTACATTATTTTGTTGTCTCCATTTTCTCAAGAGCATATCACTTAAAAAGTAATCACTTGGAACTTTTTTCCTTTTCATCCTTTGTCAATACATATTTAAGTAGTGAAGAGATATATATGAAACCTCTTCTTGTTCATGGATTAGTTTTCTTTCAGAAAATGTAACTTCACCAGGTGAACCATATCCCTCTCGTCCATCATTACTACTCATCAAAGACTTGTCAGAAAAACAATCACTCATAAGATCTATGTTAGACCCCAAACATATCTGTGGCAAATCTATAATGTCGTTCTCTGAACACATTGGCTATCATTTCTTTTTTGGCTTAATTTCTTAGCCTTAGGTCAAGTCACATTACTTCCGGATTCTTCTCAACAACACCATCCTTATATGAATCAGTGATCAGCTCACTTCCTATCTTGGGTTCGTCAACAACCTTTTCCCCAGTCAAATACTTTGCAAATAATTGCCAATACATCCTGTATTGGCAAAGTAGGACTTACTTCAACAACAACTGGTCCCAACACTAGTTCTAATATTAAACAAATGTTATGAATAAGAACATTAATAACCCTTTCCTCAATAACCTGAACCATAATAGACTCACCAGTAGCAGAATTCGAATCTAAAGGTAATACACCTTCTAAAAACAATGATTGAGCCGCCCTAGTATAACGCAAAATACATATGGGAATGGGGTTAGCAGTGTCATTTGTCAAATATACAGAACCACGAGACATCAAAAGTCCTAATTTCTTACTAATTTCGTAAGCCTTTTCAACAGTGGCTAAATAAACAACATTGGATGATCTGGTAAAACTACGTCCATTGTGTGTACGTAAATGCACTAACTGTTGCCTCCTTCAACAAGACCAACAATCGGACATAACATGACTAGGTTTTTTTACAGAAATAACAGACAGGATTTGATATTTTGATTAAGTTGTATCATGACTGTCTAAATATTTCAAACCACAGGAGATAGATTTTCTCTAAGAATCCTCAACTTTAGTGAACTGGAAAACTATAGATCAGGGGTGCACAAACTTTTTGAGTCAAGGGCCACAAACAGACTTCTCGTAACCGTTAAGGGCCACAAAAAAGTGAGATTAAAATCGTCCCGCAGTTGTTTCACACAAGATGACCATTACATTTAAAAACACACAAATAACGATTACATCAAAGAGTTTGCACATTATTCTAAGAAATGTTATGATACGTCAACTGTCACAAAGTCAGTGCGATAGATGGTGTTGCATGTCATCTACGAGCTTAGAAATGTCCGGCTTGATGTTTGACGTCGAAAGACGCAAGACTGCTTCCAGATGATCATCAGCCAGCTGATTGCGAGTGTTGTTTTTGTTCAGTTTCATATGCGAGAAAGCCTGTTCACAGCAGTACGTGCTACCAAACATGCTGGTGTGGACAAGTGCATTCTCTTTCAGATAAGCAAATGTATCAGGCAACGTTTTGTAGAAGACAAGCAAACTGTTTTCTTGGTAAATAGCACGCAGTTCATCAGATGCCTGGAGATCAGTAAGTTCGAGCTGATATTCTGCTGACAAGTCATCCACTGGCACACTGAACGGATCAGCAAAAAGTTTCATCAACAATCTGCATTGGTCAAAGTCATGAAACCGTGAGCTGAAGGATTGAATCAAGGTATCAAGCATCCCAACATAAACTTGTGTGTCAATATCTTGGTTCTTCTGCAGCTGTGACTGAAAAGTGGGAAAGTGCACGAAGTTGTCTGATGCTGCTTGCTGCCGGAACAACTGCAACTTTGTCCTGAAAGCTGAGATGTGATTTTCAAGCTGACAGACAAGCTGATTTTTGCCTTGCAACTTCAAATTCAGATCATTCAAGTGCTGTGTCATGTCGACCAGAAAGGTCAAATCAGCTTGCCATGTGGATCAGTCATGGAAATCACTTCTGTGTCTTTGTTCTTACTTCTGAGGAATTCTATCACCTCATCAATCAACTCTCAGAATCTTCTGAGCATCTTCCCTCGACTCAGCCAGCGTACTTCACAGTGATACACAAGGTCACCATAGTTTGAATCAATTTCTTCAAGAACACGTCGAAACTGACAGTGATTGAGCCCTCGTGATTTGATGAAATTAATGGTTTTCGTCACTAATGCCATCAGTGCCTGAAAACCAAGTTCTTTACTGCACAGGTGCTGTTGGTGAATAATACAGTGCAACTTCACCAACTGTCTGTTCTGCTTTCCTCGATACTTCATCAACAGTGCTACCAGCCCGCTACTTTCTCTGGTCATGGCTGGTGCTCCATCAGTTGTCACACTTACCAGTTTTGTGAAATCCAATGAAATACTACTACACAGCCGTACTGTCTCCTCGAATAGAGCAGACCTAGTTGTCTGACCCTTCATGGAACTCATGCCGAATAGTTCCTCTGTGATATCAAACGATGACGACACACCACGAACAAAAACTAGTAGCTGTGCTGTTGAACTGATGTCAGTCGACTCGTCTGCTGCCAAAGAGAAGTAGACAAGGTTGGATGCTTTATTTGTAAGCTGCCTTGTCACGTCTGCTGAGAGGTGTGAAATTCTTTGTTGAACTGTCATATGATTCAAAGCCACCGTCTGTAGCTTGCGAACTGCTTCCGGGCACAACTTTTCCGATCAAGTAATCATGCATTACTTGATAAAATCACCATCAGTGAACGGTCAGCCAAATTTCGCTATCATCAACGAAATATCGTAACTGACCTCACATGCTGCACCTAAATCTGCTGACTGCTTTGAGAAAACGTTCTGCTGGTGATTCAGCGACCGCCGCAGAGATTCAATTCGAGCTGTTCGTTCATCACCGACAACGTTGTGGAAATCTTTATGCATCGACTCATAATGACGCTTTATATTGGATACCTTCGCCACTGCTACTGTCCAATGACACAGCAGACAAATCACGTTCTTCTGTTGTTGAACAAAACAGTATTGCACAGTCCAATCATCATAAAACGGCCGGTTTTCGTCGTCAACTTTTCTTTTACGATTAGCTGCCATTTTTGATACGAAATAATATCAAAATAGGGCTCGTAAGTAGATCTCGAAGAAAATTGGAACGCGTGAGATTTCGTAATTACGGAAATAATACATCATTGCGCCAATGATTAAATATTTATGCATTAACGAGATTTGCTTATTAAATTTTCTTTATTTCTCGACACAAATATGGAACCATCTAGTATCTAATCTAATGCATATTTTTCTATAGCGCTTAATCTTCGCGCAGGCGCGAACTCTCTATGTTTGACTTTCCTGTTGGACATCGCGAGTCACTCGGCGACTCGTCGCGGGCCGGTTTGGCCCGCGGGTCAGACTTTGTGCACCACTGGTATAGATATTTCCTAAGATAGCAAAATTTCTTTTTATTGAAAGCGGTTTTATAAGTTAAGCTGTAATCATCAGAAAAAGTCACCGCTTCCTGTAGTGTTTCAACCTTCTTTTCATACAAATAAGTTTGAGGTCATCACTTGTACAGCGTTTAAATTCCTCATTTAGACATAGCTTTCAAATTTGTCGAAACTGCTATTAATATGAACAGAATTATATCGCTGATCGAAGTAAATCTCTTTTCCGCGGGCAAATTTCATGTACGTTTCGCTATGTCATTTGTAATAACCTCGAAACTTTTGGCAATAAACCTCTTGTACTGACACTATGCTGTGAAGATAGATCTTTAACTATATCCTAATCTGTACAGTCTTCTAGGGAAAGAGTAGCATAAGTTTCTGGGGCTTTACCAGTCAAATCACTCTGTAATAATAACAACCATTTTATGTAGGCCATTCCATGGTTTGGGCAGCTTTCTCAAAATGTCGGAAATATTTATCAAAATCATTTTCATTAAATGGTGCTACCTTAATATATGTATTGAGTTCAAAGTTGTCATTTTGCTTTGCTTGATGGAATTTGAATCTGATCTCCATTTCTCTCAGCCTAATTTCCTTTTTGGCTTCAATAGAGGCTTGCTATTTCTGGGCTTTGATACGTGCTTATTCGATCTCGAGACATTTACTTTCTCTTCCTGCTTCAATACAGATTTACTATTTCTGTTTTTCGGCTTAAGTACAACTTTACTCTTTTTGGATTTCGATGCGGATTTGTTCAAGCTCGATTTGTTTGAGTTTGGGTCCGGTATGTCCAGGTAAGTTAAGGCGTTTGACTCGTAATCTGAGGGTCGCGGGTTCGCGCCCGCGTCGCGCTAAACATGCTTGCCCTCCCAGCCGTGGGGGTGTATAATGTGACGGTCAATCCCACTATTCGTTGGTAAAAGAGTAGCCCAAGAGTTGACGGTGGGTGGTGATAACTAACTGCCTTCCCTCTAGTCTTACACTGCTAAATTAAGGACGGCTAGCACAGATAGTCCTCTAGTAGTTTGTGCGAAATTCAAAAACAAACAAACATTATAGCCTGGGGATCCTTTTAATTTGTGCAGCGTTTTTGCTTTTTGTTCGGGCTTACTTTTTATTACAAATATTTGTTATACAATATATTAACTATGGAAATGTAAAATAATGTGTTATCAATAAGTGCTATACATATAAAACGTTATAAAAGCAGTCATGTAAATTAAGTATAGACCTCTTTGCTTAAAATTAAACACACAAATATGCAATTGGCTATCTGTGTCTGCCCACCACGGCTATCTAAAACTATTTTCTAACATTGTAAGTTCACAAAAAATATGAAAGTAAAAGCCATACTCATATAATATATTAAATGTATTAGTAACACAATCTGCATATAGGAACATCCATCCCTCTTTATAGAATTAAGGTAATGTAATTAAATCTATCAATCACAAATATCAGTTGAAACTGAGAAAAGTTAACATCTGTATGTAGTCCTATGGAAATATATAATAACACTTATCCTACAGAAACACCATCCACCTTTGTTTTTAAAACGTATGTTGTTACTATTTGTTTCATTCTCATTGAGTCATTGTTCAAGTAACACGCGTTGACATTTACCTGCGTAAAACATAAGTGGGATCTGATATAAGTGAAAAATAACCTATTTTAAAATGTAAAATACGCTATATATTTGAACTTTTATTTTATAATAGAGTAAAACAACAATTTACTAAAACCGTTGTATACTGTTTTTTAAATCAGAAAAATGCTTTAAAATAAGTCTAAAGGTTAAAACTATAAACCCAGTGTTATCTTCGTTCCGTGGTGATGACATTACTTATCTTCTAGCAGCACGCCCTCTGACATTCGTGACTTGATCATATCACGTTACTTGAAAAACATCCTCGTTTTTGGGAAAATATCTGCTGATGTTAAGGGCTTTCATATTAATTATTTTTAAAAAAGATATTAAATGTAATTATTACTTAACCTTGTATATTAATTAATTTCATTTTCTATATTATATCCATCATCTAATTAATTTGTTAATATTTAATTAAATAAAGTATTAATTACATTAATTTGAAGATGACCTAAAAAAGTCAAAACGTTGTTCCTGCTTTATTAGTAAAATACCCACACCAGCTGAGATACAAAGTATTAATTAGATATTAATCATGAATTTGCACATCACTATACATTAAACACCTGATTAATTCATTTTTAATTTATAAATCTCTCTCCCCCCGAAATAACACCTCGGCTACCTTCCCTCTTGGTATTGTCCTTTGGCAGATATCACGTGGCCAGCAGGATCTGCTCACATCCCTGAAGACTCCTAGCCAGTGGAGATTACCGGTGATTCTGTCTGTCATCTTTTTTGCTCTTAAGTGTCCTTGCACAATCAATCCATAATCAGTTTCGTCAGTTGAGTCCTGTATTCTGTTACACTTTCCCAATATAACAGCAATCCATTCCAATCCTCGATTCTGTAAGGACCTTACTACTTTGTCTTCTGCTCTATTTTCTCCTATATATTATCCAAAAGTTTCTGCAGTGATCCCACCTTTAGACCCTTGTAGGATCTTGATGTCATGCTACCTCTTCTTTTCATGAGCTCTATAGGTGTCTGCCAATACTTCTTTATGACTGGTTCCTGCGCATTTCTACTAAAAAGTGTATTTTGAATCACCCATTCATATACTTCTTTTTTCATACAAGTAGTTTCCATATGATTTATTAAACTTCTCTAAAATAACAGCCTTGCTAGGTCTGATACAGCACTCCTTTCTCTTTCTCTATTCTGTGAGTACCTTCCCATTGTCTTCAGTTCAATTTTCTCCCAGACATTGTCCCAAAGTTTCTACTGTGGAGGGTCTTTCTTTTATGTTGCCTTCAATTCCTACAAACCCACATTCGGGATGTCACTTTTTAACACTTGTAAGGTCTTGATGTCTTGCTTGCTCCTCTTTTATTGAGCTCTAGTAGTGAGCATCAATGCTTCATCAGTCTTCCTTCTCTCTGGTACCTTAATTTCTACTTCCTCGTATATTTCGAATCACATGGTCAAATATATGTGTTTTCATACTTGTGGTCTCCAGATCTTCCACGTAATATGATGTATTCGTTTTTATTTTTACTATCATTGTCCCATTAATAATCACACATACACAAACATACATATATAATTTGCCTGTCATAAGATAATAGACTGGTTCTCACTACTGCAACCAATGTCTTGTAGGCACTTCGCGTTTTTGTCCCAACATATTCTTCACTTACTGAGATGTGATTTGTTAGTACTTCTGAATATTTGTAACATGCTTCAGTCACTAGTGACACTGTTGATCCATTTGTTAACTTGAGTCGACCATTAGTCATGCACTGATCAATCATGAAAATGGAATTTCCTTCTCATATTGAATCTGACATGTTTTCTTGATTCTGTTTCTTTTGACAACAGCATCTATGCTGACAGTCATTCCTTTCTAGTTTCTCATCAGCACTATCTCTGGAAGTTGCTCCAGCTGCTTTATATTGAGATTTTTACCGTTGCTTGCAGGTACTGGACTTCCATTCCTTTGCAGTGTTCTCTATTTTAAAACAAATATAACATATCTTTTCCCATTTGTCTGTTAAGCTCCTGTCAGCTTTGATAGACTCCTGTTTTTAGTCACTTGCTATCAAAGATCCACATAGGCCGTTTGGGTTATTTTAGAACATAACTGACAATATAAATTATTTTTCTCTAGTCTTATCACAATATTTTCATTGAATTAATTCACTTACAATGCCCCATGGCTCATGGGTTACCATAGTTGTATCCTAACTTCAAACAGTTGTCTTCTTTTCGTCAAAGTCCACAAAGACAGGTTCAGTTAATATAAGACCTTCTTTCATAAAATAAATTATTATATTTATCTCTATTAAACTCTGAAACTCACTTAAGCATATAGCCCGATATTATTCTCACAACAGCTAACTTCACGTCTCCTTTATTAACTTTAATTCTGACAGAACTGCATTTTTTTTCAACTTGACATGCATTCTCTTGGCAGCCTATGTATTTATAAATTGTTTATTGAGGCCTCAAACTTTCTGTAAACTATGCAATGGCATTGTAATGTAATAATACACACTTAGGTTACAACAAAAATACAGAATAATCGAGTAAACTTGGTGTCATTAATTTAGACTCATACACACCACGTTATACAGCTAAACTTAAATAATAATTTTAACACTCTTGTTATGAAAACCAAAAAAATAATTAAATATTAGCTCATCAAATAAGATGACTAACAACTCTTAAATTTTATATATCAAAAACATATTAATTATCAGTTTGAAATCATTTTTTCCCAACTTATGTGAAAACAATAACGTTGTAATTTATGCAGCTTCTGTAAAAAATAATCACTTTCTTTGAAATAAACATAGAATTTCTAATGTGATAAAACCAGCAATTTTTAAATAATATGTTAATTTTTATTCTCTATTTTCTGCTTACATAGATTTTCTTTTGATGTTTTCATCCACGTGAAATTTCTGAAAATTCGGGACAAAAACATAAATCGAGCTCCACTTTATCTTACTAGTGGAGAAAATAGCCCGATCATGGAAGCTCTTCTATTGTTGTCTTGTATCTGCCTTTTTAATTCTGTTAAACGGTATTTAGAATCTTTTTGTGAATTTAAACATGACTCAGGAGCTGACGTTAGTGAATTTAGGTATGTAGGCTCGTCTTCACAACACTCATTCTGACGATACAGTTTGGAGAAACATATCCCTTAGTTCTGAATTCAAAGATTGTTTTGTCAATTGAGTTATCTTATACTTGTTATCACTTCTACACTGTGAAAGTACATTCTTCAGCTCAATTAAAGGAATTTCTGACACATAAATCAGAGGTTTATTCTGACGGTTAACTGGTTGATGTTTATGACTCTGAGCTGTTACAGAAGATTTTGGATGTGATTCTTCTAGACTGGTAATCATTTATGTTATTTTATTTGAGACATTTTCATTTATAGAGTTATGTAGATGTTCTGAATCTTTAGACGTTGTAATGTATTCTTATGGTTAATTAACATATTTCAGTGACTCTGACTATATGAATAATCAGTTGAATTAAGATAAACGTCATGTGGTGATAGAAAGATTGATTGATTTAAGTTATTCTCTTCATTGGTCTTATAAAAATCTGAGTAAATTCTTTGGTCGTCATATGCCTTGGTCAAGTTAACTTAATAAATGGGATGGCTTTAATATTAGACTTTGTGGAACTCTCTGTGGAAAGTATCACGTTTCTCTTGTACAAAGAGAACAAAATGTGAGCAATTACTAATAAATGGTATTAGAAATTTGAGAATTTCAAAAACAATCAAACAGGAAAATAAATTCAAATAAAAACAATTTTGGTACTTACAGCTATACTTTTGAAGATGGTAAACTATGTGATGTATATTTTAGTTTATTTGCTGTAAATATCGATGAAATTGTGGGGCGATTATTTTGCTCTGTGTTTATTTGTTTGTTTTTAATCAGAAAGCTAGAAAATGGGCTATCTGTGTCTTCCCACTAAAAGCATTAAAACCAGACTTTTATGGTTACAAGCACTCGGTATTACCCCACCAGGGGTCCTTAATCTATAGTGTCTTTCTATTTTAATATTCCAATATTTTAATGTACGTTTGGAAGAGTTTAGCTCGAGATCGCGCTGCAGTATTAATTTGTATCGAGCATACAGATTTGAATTAAAATTGAAGACGAATACAATAATAATGATGCTTTATAAAAAGTAATATGAAATATATCCTTAAACTTTCTGTGGTACATGAATGAATCCAGTGTTTTAAACTAGAAAGTTTCTAGCTAACATAAGTGTAAATTCGTTAAAGAATTTCTGATGTTTCGAAATTTAGCACGACGAAAGGGGTATTTGAATATCAGGTAAGGTGAATCAAAGTTCTACTGTTATCCTAGCAAAAACAATTTGGTAAATGTCCGTTTGTTAAACACCAAAAGAAAATAAATAAATATAAATAAAGAATTCACGATCACGGAGTAAGTTGTGAATTACTAGCCAACTCATATTATTAGCTTTATAAACTAAAACTAGCTGCTGGGGTTCGTGACAGAATTCATATATTCTCTCAATGAAAAACAACAAGAATAAGAGTAATAAAATACTAAGGTTTTATCTGAGACAAGAGGGACAGTGTGGTATCCTAAACTCCTTAAATAACATTTGCAATTCTTGATGACGAGAAACCCACTTGATATAAAAATGTATGTCAGGAGGTTGAAATGTTGTTTTTGCTAATCGATAGTGTTAATACCCATACCACCTTTCTGAGATATATAATTATCTTGTGATTGTAGTATATAAAGGATAGAAGTCCTCAAATCACACATTATACATATATAAGTTTCTGTACTGCTAAATGGAATCAGCACGACCCCACTTCAGAAGTGAATGACTCATAAACAGAGACAAGCTGTAAACGTCTATAGAATAAACATTTATTAAATGTTTGGAGAAGGTCTGAATGGTAATGAAGAAAACTTTATTATATGCAAGCTAAAGTACCAGCCCTCTAGACGAAAGCTACGTAAATTTATGATTAATTAAAAGTTATTTTAGGACATGAATCTTCAATTCAATTGGAACTGTTTTAAAGGGTCAGGTTAGAAGCATCTTTCAAATCTCTTTCCAAATGTTAATACATTAGAAAATGTGTACTTTTTTCAATTTTACGGAATAGCGAGTAAACAATATTTATTGTCGAATTTCGTCTTTCTCATTGATACATGACATGTTTAATATTAAAGGTGAATTTTACAAAAAAAAAACTTTGCAGTCAAAAGAACTACTCGTACTGATTAATTTTGCAGGTTCACATTTTTTATAAAAAATATGTGCTAATAAATGAAACATAGAACTTGGTGCAGAAAGAGCTCTTTCCGAGCGGCAATACGAACGTTTTAGTTTATACGTTTGCCGCTAGGAAAAGTACTGTGACGTAATAGTTGCCAAACAAACCGCTAACGCCAGCGCGTTGAATGTAAATAAACATGGCCAGTGCATACGGAGAAACAGAGACGGAGTCTGTTTTGACTTTGTGTTCTGAACAGTATCGAGTAACACCATATCCATTCAAACCTAATCTGAACGAACTTAGAACAGTTACTTTTGACACAGATCTGACAAGTTCTAGTGATGAGGACAGTTCCACGAGCGAGAGTAGCGGAACTCTGAGTGATACTGATAGCGCACAGGCCGGTTGCGAGTCGGTCATATCTCCAGTGGAAGAATGGTAAGCCTAAGTCATGACAACAAATATGGTCTGTATTATTTCACGTGCAATTTTAAGCATCTCGAAATCTCTGGTTTTTATAAATTATTGGTATCACAGACTGGGTTTTATTTGTTTATACTTTGCCGACTATGGTAACTAATACTCGGCCCTTCCACAATCATTGTACCGGGTATTTACGACTCGTAACAAAATGAATTTCAATTATGTCATAATTCTGTATATAAAATCAAACTAGATGTAGCAGTTTGAATAGTTAATTTATTTTAAAATGTTAAATTTGAAAAATGGAATGCTTTAAACTTTTCCATATTTAAAAATGATACAAAATCATCTACAGAATGATCTACCAGCTTTTAAACTTGGAATATACTCTATTTGGGATACATTTGTCCACTGTCTGGACCTAGGAAATCAAGGTTTCACTAACTTTCAGGTGCCACAAATGCAAAACACGCTCATAAATGTGAAATGCGTATGTTTAGTTACATTCTAAAGAACTTGTACTTTTTAAATTATTATATTATACTGGTTATTGTTTATCGCTTTATACTGCACACATACCTTTAAGTTTGTTCTTTTCGTGATGGCAAGGAATTGCTTTAGAGGAATGGTACCTGTACGCTGCAGGCTGAGATCAGTTCTCAGCTCTACACGAGGAAAGATGGTGGGGACGATCCTGTCTATTGATGAAGGATTTTTCAGTCTCCACCTGCCTGGCTTGAAACCCACGGAATCCAAAACAGTGGGATCCGACACAAAACATGAGCGTTCAAAGTGATCTTGACAAAGCTTTGCCTGGTGTGAAAGAATCCAGTTCTTCCTATTGACCATCTGCACCCACTGTCGCCACCTTGCCAGTTCCTTCTCCTTGCACGGAAATGAAAAGAAACTTTTGCCCGATGGCGAACCGTTTTTACAACCATAAGCAACGCAGTAAACCATGTTATCATAAAAAAACATAAAGTAGCAATATCAAGACAAAAAATAGTCTCACAAAGTATGTAATCCGAAAAAAGCACCGATAGATTTACCTAAAACACCAGCACTGAAAGGAACGCAATGGTCGGCGCGCAACAAAGCGTGTTTGGCAACTATTATGTTATAGTTGTAAAACGTCACGGAAACATCCGAACGACCCAGAGGAACTTGAGTTTGAGGGCCCGCATATTTTGTTTCATTTTTTATTCAAAAACTAAAGTGTTTAAAAATATGGCAACCACACAGGAATTATACCTAACCAAAGCACAGTTTCTAAGGCAGTTATTAACTTTGTTGAAAATTCACCTTTAGCTTCAGACAGGTGAAAACACCTACCCAGATCAAAATTAAAGATATGCTCAGTAATAAATATATTTAACAAAACTTTCTTATTTAGAATGATTAGAATGTATTGTTTCATAATTTAGACGCGAAAAGTAGCCAAACAATGTTGCATAATACTGAAACTTGGCTGTGTGGTTGTAACTAAACATTCTTCTGTTGTGGCACCGTAGCATTTTGTAATTTCAATATTTTCAAAACCGATTAAACATACATTACGGCAACACTCAGCACCTTTGATTGTTTTAATTATTTGTTCTATGACTTGTAAAGAAAACAACAACAAATTGGATTGAATTACAGTGAATATTATTAAACACGAAATTTTCGCTTAGTGTTGAAGCGATGTTGTTGTAACAGCTATAGAACAACAAAGATATGACATTACAGGATTTATGGCTCTCGAATATGGTTTATTTCTATGCCTGTTTCAAGATCTCGGATTGTTTACGACATTTAAAAGGTTTCGATGCCTCTCTTAATTTTCCCCAATTTTAGTTAAAATATTAAAAATATAAAAATATTATAGACAAACTATTTACGTACTGGATGGAACAGAATTAAAAGAATAAAGTTATTTATTTTTACACTTGAAGATACCTCAGGGTCTGAATATAAAAATCGTAGTTAGTAGCATTACAGGCCTACTACCAATGTCTTGTTACAAGTATAATTAATTATAATCACACTCCATCAGCTTAGAAAATGTGTTTACCATAAGATTTGTTGTCGTAACCAATTAATTATATAATCAGTATTCTTACCACTTCTGTGCTTGTTGTGTCTCAGTCGACCTAATAAGCTCTAGTCTTGAGCGAAATAGGCGGTCGGCAATGGATAGAGGAAAGTGCAGTTGAAATATTATTGTACACGTTTGTTTTTGAAAAAGTCGTGACTGCTTATAAAGTACTGCTCCTCCCCGTAAGTACAGCGGTAAGTCTACAGATTTACAACACTAAAATCAGGGGTTCGATTCCTCTCGGTGGACTCAGCAGATAGCCCGATGTAGCTTTGCTATAAGAAAAATACAAACACACATAAAGTACTTGAGATAAGTAGAGTACAGAGAGTCGGTTTTGTAGATATGTAAACAAACAAAAACGTTTGCTTTAACAATTAACAATTATAGTTATTTTTCCGAACTTATTTTACACCGAGTAACGTCACAAGCGTGAACTCAGAGTTATGATAATGGCTACGTATATTTTGGAGAACATAGTGTAAATGAATGGGAATGATTGACAATAAAACCTAACAGCGCATAATAGATCTGAATTTAGTGTAAACCGTAAAATGGCGGATAAATGTGACAGAATATTAGCTATGTACAAATATTAATTGGTGCAATGTCGCCGCCATCTTTTAGTCAGTCTTCCGTTGAAAGAGTTTGTTACGTAATACTTGAGTTTCCTTTCATACCAAAACCACCGATATCGACGATCGGAGATGGCGTTTATCCCTATTTATTTATTATAAATAAAACTAATAACACACACATACATCATAAGAACTAGAAATAAATCACGAATAAACAAGCACAAAAATAATTAGCGTATCATGACACTTATATAAAAATCATGAAATCAGTACACAGTATGGGCTCTCCGTATTTTTCATCAACTAATGGTAGATGAGGTAAGGGTGTAAATTTTGTGTACTTAGAATTTTATAAAATATTTGATAAGGTGATACTTAAAAGACTTATAAAAATATCTCTATAGGTGTAGTGGATAAATTGGCTAACTGGACAGAAGAGTGGCTGTATGAAAGAAAGTAAAGGGTTGTTATAAACAGAATTCAGTGAAAATTAATTAATGTCATAAGTTGGATACCTCAAGGCTAAGCTTTATAACCTCTTCCTTTTGATTTATACCAATGATATAGATGAAGGAATGGCCAATAAATGACTTATATTTGTTAATAATATTAAAGTCTTGAGTGCTGCTAGCTGTGAGGATACTATTGATTTACAAAAGAATTTATATCACTTAGTGCAGCCCTGGATTAACCATTAAGCAAAATAAGCACATGCTTAGGGCACCAAGAGAAGGGGGAGCATCACAGAGTTTTTCCCCTAACTATCATGCCCTTAACTCTCTTACTGCCACACTCAACTTTAGTCGATTTTTTTGTAATTGCCCTTATCTGCCGTGTTCGACTTCGCTCTGCATTGTTAAAAAAAACAAACAAAAAACGTTTTATTTGGCTCGATGAGTGACTAAAGTTTCGAGAAACTACTAAACTATGTATCCGAAGTAAGAAGTAATTGATTTGCAAAACATAATATTATGTTTCCCTATTAAACTTAACAAATGAGCAATATGTTGATAAAGCTTCAGGTAAAAGATGATCGTATGTTATATTTTTTTCAATCATTACTTCTGTTGTGGCTATTTATAAGAAATTATAGGCAGTGGAACTGTTTTGCCTTTTACTGCTTTATTCAGTCACATCTACAGAAAAATAAGTGTATAATACATAAATCGAACGAAATGATGCCAAATGTGGACAGAGACGTGGCTAATTTTATGTTTTTTTCAAATTCTGCTTTCGTACGTTGCATTTGATTATTGTCTCGTTTGTTTTAGTTGTATTTGCATTAATATGACATTTTTCATGCGTGTTTTGTAATATTTTTTATAAGTATGTTACTCTCTGAAGCTCATCTGAGCCTTAATTTTTTGGCTTCAAACAATTTGCTGTAAAAAAACAAACCTCCTTTATGTGTGAGTACATATTTTGAAATTTATCATACCAAGAAAAAATTTAGAAAGGAATGCCACTGTCCATAGATTACATGTAACCTATAAGAATATTTGGGCATGTATGTATTCCTTTGTGATTATGTTATAATATAAACAGATCTGAAGTTGGTATTTACTTAGGGGATAGATAAAGGGCGCCGGGTCTTGATATGATTTAAGACCGAGCACCCTTGTTTTAATCTCCATTAATAAATAGCCAACAAAATTTTGTAAAATATGTTATTTTTAGATCCAAAAATGGAGACCACAATTATATTCTCCTTACTTCTTCCTTGATTCTATCCTGATGTCATAATGCTTCGACCCGACTCGGCCCTCTGGTGATATTTTTTATGAGATGGATGAACAATCCGAGACAGAAATACGGAGACAACGACGAGAATCTTTCAGGTGTAATTCAACTATTCTGCGACTATAAATTTAGATCGTTATATGTTCTATTACATTTCTGAAAAGCTGGGAAAACAATTGATTGATCGAAGCAGTCTAAAGGAGATAATTCGACTTTTTACGTCAAATTGCGTAAGATTTCGACATGCACGACAACATGATTCTTAACGTTGTTATGCATACACTATACTACACTATAGTAGTAGTAGTACAGTACTGTGGTCATACTAAGATACTGTAAAGAACCGACAAATCAACAAAATCAGTTTAGGATTGTCTGAAAAAGTACAAGAATTGAACAAATTCATGTGAGCAAAGTTAGTACTGAGTACCAGGCTTAACGTTAGTGGCCTCAGTTGTAATGTCTTAGCATTAGACCTAATGTTAGTGTTATCTGAGAACTGAGTGACAATAACGTTAGGCCTAAATAACGTAATTAATTTAGTGTAGGTACACTGGAAACGCTACTGTAGCCTGGAATAATAAAGTGGACTATTCCCAATTTAAGGCCGCCGTTTTGAATTTGCCTTCGCATCCAGGCATGCAGATAATGTTTCAGACATATACCTATTTTGTTGGTTCATCTGAAGTCCCCAGGTCAAAACTGAGCTCAAAGTTGAGGTTACAACTCATTCTTCAGATATTTGGCTAGGCCTAACCCAGTATTTAGTAGTTCGACCTGCAGTACAGTTTACAATTAATTATATGTTATGTATGTGTATCAGTACAGAATGATCACTGTGATCACAAATTGTTTTGGAATACTTTTGGCTCATAATGGATTTGCATATTATCACTGACATTGCTTCTTGCATACAGCTACCATAGCACCAACCTTGAAACTTTTGCAATGACTGAAAACTAATTCTCCTAAAATGAATTGAAGCCAGTCTAGAATCGATTTCAGACTGGTCTACAATGGTTTTCAACCAATCAGAATGCAACAAATCAATAAATGCATTTATGAATTTATGTTTATGTGCTAATGGACCTAGGTCCTAGTATAACTTTTTGACAATCTTTATTTAAATGTAGACCTAGAGTTTAGTATGTTTGACTGTCTTACCAACGTTTTTCTTTATGAATTTCAGTGTTTTTCTAATCATTATAACTAGTTTTTGTATGTTTTTATTTTTGTTTCTATATTTTGCAGATTGCAAAATGAAACGTGTTCAGTTAAGTGGTGTACAAAAGAGAAAACTGGCAAAACAGAACCAACAAGAGGCTTTGGATTTAGTGGCCAAGACTGGAAAGCTAATTTTTTCACTCAACTAACACAACATGATCTTCCAAATCAAAACCCATCTCTGTCATCAGAAGTCACTTGTACTGCATCTGTCTCTGATAAGACTGAAGTTGAACCAAGCTTCACATCTATAAGTACTACTTTGTACACTTCAAGGTCAGAACATCATGATGACGTTTAGGTGTCACAGGCTTGCTCAACTGGCACAAGTCTCACAGCTGATCTCACTTTGCCTGTAAATTCTCCTGATATCTCTAGTGTTAATGTTGATGCTAGTTGCTCTATAAGACAGTCTGAAGTTGAAATACTTGTTGAAAACGAAAATCTACTGGACTATGGTAAAATGCTTCAGTCCACAAAAGATGAAAAACTAAAGCAAAATATCCAGGGTTGTGACTCGATTTTTCTGCTGATGATGTGGCTTATTGGATTGGTTGTGGATCCACTGACTGTCAACACCACAGTGGACCATTTGGCAAATCTTGCCAGACTTTCAATAGTGGCAAACCAACGAGATACTGTTCACAAAAACATTTCTTTGGGCTAAAAGCCAATGATGAGCAACACAAGAAAAAGCGATTATTGTATTCACCATCAACAGGGGCAGTTTACTGCTTTGTTTGTATTCTTTTTGCCCCAAATTTTCCTCGTGTTTTGTTGAAAGAAAACCACAGACAAGGGAACTGGCTTGGAGAAATCAGCGAGCCGACAGTATTTGCTGCCGAAATACTGCTGTAATTGATCATAGTGAAAGAAGCACTACTCACCGAGACTGTATGCTAACATACTTAACTTGCAGACAAGGTTTAGGCTTACGACAAGAGTTGGAAAAACAAATTAAAGAAGAGTGCAATTACAAGGAATATGTCTTGGAGCGTGTAATAGCTGTGACTCGTACCTCAGCTTAACGTGGCCTGGCTTTTCGAGGAACAGGTGAAAAATTTGGTTCACTGCAGAATGGGAATTTTTAGAACTCTTAAGTCAGTTTTATACATTTTTAGCAGGGCACATTTCGAAATATGGAAATTCTGGAAAAGGAAATCCTTCTTAGTTGTCCAAAGCCACCTGTGAATAACTCATTAAACCAATGGCTCAGGAAGTCCGCGCGTTCATTGTTGATGAAGAAAATTCTTCTGGTTTTTTTAACTTGTCAGTTGACTCGAAGCCAGATCTATCACATATATATCAGTGAAGTGTTGTACTTTGATACGTAAAAGATGGGTAGCCTATTGAACGCTTTTTAACTTTTCTAGAACTGAAAAGTCATACCAGTGAAGAAATGGCAAACTAGGTATTGCAGTACTTACATGAAATTTGCAAACTTAATTTTTCAAAATGTAGGGTCAGTCTTACGACAATGCTTCTAACATGTCTGGGTGTTATAAGGGGATATAGCAAAAGATTTTAGAAGAAAACAAGTTTGTTATATATGTTCCCTGTGCAGCCCATTCACTAAATCTGGTAGGCCGAAGTGCTGTTGACTGCTGTTAAAGTAGTAGTTAATTTTTTCTCCACAACGCGTTTGCTCTATACATTTTTTCAGCCTCAAGTAGCCGGTGGAAAATTTTTAAAACTTATCTTGGAAGTGAAAGTGTGTTAAAATCCCTCTCTGATACCAGATGGGAGGCACATACTACAGCAACAACAGCAATTTTGAAGTCTTTCTTTAAGATTTTGGAAGCTTTAGAATGTCTAGTTGAAGACCCGTTACAAAAGGGAGACACTAGAAGAAAAGCAGATAATATTGCAAATAAGATGCAAGAGCTAGAATTTGTTTTTATGTTGATCATGTGGGATGAGATTTTGCAAAAGTTTCATAAAGCAAGTCAAGTTCTGCAAAATGAGGATATAAACTTAAAAACAAGTGCAAATCTATACGGGTCATTAGCTGACCAACTACGCACTTTAAGGGATTACTTTGAAAGATCTGAAGCAGTTGCAAAGGAAATACTACCATATATTGATTACAATGCAGCTAAAACTCGCAAACGTATCAAAAAGAAGGAACTCAGTGAAGGAAATACACGATAACTAGATCTGAATGCCAGAGATAAATTTCGTATCACCATCTTCTACACAATTGTTGACAAACTAGAAACCCAGATGTGATGAAGAGGAGAGGTGTACAAAGAAATAACAAATAGATTTTCTCAAATTATGTCACTTCATCTGCTGAAACTGAAAGGTACTCTAAGTGTTCCCAGAAACTAACTGATGCTTACCCAGAGGACTTGGACACTAATATCTCTGCCGAGCTTCAGGAATTTCACTCATATGTGCGCCATAAGTTCCGTGCAACAAAAACTGTAAAAACCAGATTCAGTCACGCTATTTTAAAAATAATTTCAGAAGACAAAACTGTGTGTGCGTTTTGTAATGTAGACATTGCATTGCGTATATGTTTAACATTAAAGGTCACAAATTGCACAGCTGAGCGTTCATTTTCTCAGCTCAAGCATATTAAAAATCCCAACAGAACAACTATGCGACAAGACAGGCTGGATGCCTTTTCTCTGCTAAGCATAGAAGCAGATTTGTTACGCCTAATTAGTTTTGAGAACTTGATCAAGGACTTTGCAATTAAAAACCTAGAAGAAAACTTTTTAAAATTTAAATAAATATTAAAGTATAAGTAAATAATTTGCTTACAGGGTTTTTAATTCAAAGTGAGTAACTGTTAACATCAAAGTGAGAATGTTTTGAATAAAAGGGTTTTGAGTGAATATTTCATTTTTGTTAACATCAGAGTGTAAATTTGTGAATGTCAATGTGAGAATTATTAACTCAGAGTGAAAACAAACATGCAATAAAAATAATTCTTTTTAATTATCATTAATCAAAGAAGTGATTTCCCTCATCACTTCTAAATAAAAGGCTTCAGTCACTGCTCGATTTTGATCCATGCTCAATCTGTTAAATAAATAAAATAAAAAGTTTTTATTTAATATAGTTATGAGGTGTGACTTGGAAGAAAACTGAAAGTTATACATTTTCAAACTTTTATTTCACTTTGAGCACTTAATGAGTCTTAATGTCTTGTTAGTTAAGCAATGGAGGGACTGAGGGGGGCACCATTGTTGGGATGTGCTTAGGGCATCAGTTGCCCTTAATTCGACCATGACTTAGTGAGTTGGGCAAATAAAGGGCAGATGAGTTTTAATTATCATAAATGTAAGATAATGTATGTGAATTATCATAATTTGAAATGTAAGCATAATTTGGAAGGGGAATGACCTTAACAGTGATATGGAAGGGATTTTTTTTTTCAGTTCCTAAAGCAGTGTGCTGTTGCTAGTGGTAGGGCAAATAAGATTTTAGGTTAAATCTACAGAAATGTTGAATACAAGACCAAAGAAATGATAATTTCACTGGTTAAACATATTTGAAGTAGTGTGTTCGGTCTTCGGTCTCACATTAGGAAAAACATTGAATTGTTGTAAAGAATTTAGAGAAGGGCTACACGAATGATAACTAAGATGGAAAGGTTGTAACACATAGAGAAGTTAAGATCTCTAAAATTGTTTTCTTTTTAAAAATACGAGTTAGAATCTGATTAAGGTGTTTAAAATCATTAAGAAACTCGATAGTGTTGACGCATCATCTCTTTAAGAAATTATTCACTAAAATAATTGCACTAAATATTATGAAAACTAGGTGGAATAAAATATATATAATTAGTGTTTTTAGTCACTGTAAAAAGGAAAGAAAGAAATTAGCAATGAAAAATAAAGATAATGAGAAAAAGATAACAAAGTATCTTAACCGTTAATATTTCCTTGAATTTTACACTTATTATGTTTCTAGAGAAACATTAATTATCTGATTGAGTAATTATCGTGTAATTGGTGCCAGCTTTCTTCAAATAGTTTTTCATTTTGTGGACAGTAGAGAGTTTTGGACCAACTTTATAGTGACTTTATTACATGATTATAAGTCATATTCATGTACTCATTTCTTTTATGGGTAATGTTTCTAAAATTAATTTTTATATCATTTTGCTTCTTGCTGGAATAATGTACCAAACTATCATCTTCAAGTTATGATTGTCACAATCAAACTGTAGCGTTTTGTTAATTATCGGTTGATAGTTGTAAACCATTAAACTATTTATATCGTTTTTAATTTTGTGTGAAAATAAGTTGTCGATTAATCCATTCAATGGAACAATTCCATCAGACTCACAATACATATTATCCTTTTGTATAAAAGATTGTTTTTACAGTGTTTCACCTGTATGCTGTATTAAATGTGTTGTATGGTATTAATTTGAACGTTTTATGTTTGATATTTCTTGTAGTATTAAACATTCTATTCCATCAAATTTTAAAATCATCAGAGAAAGGTTGTCCCGGGCCGAAACTATACAATGGGTTATCTGTGCTCTGCTCATCACGGTTTCTAAAACCCAGTTTCCCGTGATATCTGTTTCGCATTATCTGTTTTTTATGTTATATGTTTCATATCTATAGTCTCTTTTTTGTTTTAGATTATTCAAGCATTAGTTAATCGTGTGTACGAAGTTTTAACTTTGAATGGTTTCAATTTGGAACTTCTTACCTATAGAAATTAGTTCCAGGCACTTTTCCTTACTAAATAACTTCAGGTAATTAAATCAAATGTTCACAAACTGCTGGACTTTAAAGTTTTTTATTATATTATCATGAAAGATAAAAGAGAGTTTAATTAAGTAACGTAAATTAGCAGCTTGAAACGCTTTTCATCTACTACAGCTCGACAGTCGTCTCAAACAGATATTTCCTGAAGTTCCCGTTGTCTCGTTCCGAAAAAGTAGAACTAAAAAGATATCCTTGTTTACACAAAAATAACTTACATTCCGTCCCAGAACGGCCTGGCATGGCCAAGCGCGTAAGGCGTGCGACTCGTAATCTGAGGGTCGCGGGTTCGAGCCCGCGTCGCGCTAAACATGCTTGCCCTCCCAGCCGTGGGGGTGTATAATGTGACGGTTAATCCCACTATTCGTTGGTAAAAGAGTAGCCCAAGAGTTGGCGGTGGGTGGTGATGACTAGCTGCCTTCCCTCTAGTCTTACACTGCTAAATTAGGGACGGCTAGCACAGATAGCCCTCGAGTAGCTTTGTTCGAAATTCCAAACGTCCCAGAATGGTTGTCGTACATGCAATAACGCTCGTTATCAAACCTGCAAATTCATAAAAACCACTGACTCATTTTCTGACAAGCGCAAATAGCCCTCGTGTAGCTTTGCGCGAAATTCAAAACCAACAAGAACTGAAATGACAAGCGCAATCAAAGAAATTTTAAAATATCTAAAGAAATCACTTATGAAACAAAAAACACCATTTATCTTACACTGTGTAAAAAATGTAATCATCAACACGTGGGACATATAAAAACAACTCTAAGAGAACATTTTAACAATAATAAATATACCTGTCGCTCAACACTTCAACCAACACAGTCACTCCATTAACGATGTTATTCTCACTGGCATTGAAACAGGATTGAAAACTAAACCAGATAGAGAAACAGAAGAAGCATACTGGATTGCCAAGCTAAACACCGTTCAACCTTACGGAATTAATCTAGATCCAGGAATCAGTGATCTTCGATCATTAGTTTCATCTCTGTCAGAAAAAGAAAAATAGCTTTATATTTCACTTATTTTTTCATGAAATATCAAAGCTGATTTTTTTAATTGATTAGTATATCATGTATTTTTCAATCACTCTCCTGGTGTTATCTTTATTTTGTTTTATTTGATTGTCAGGTTGCCATCAACAAAAATAAAACATACACAACAAGCAATAACTTTCTAGCGAAAATATTTAACTCATTATAAACTTTAAAGGTAGTGTTATTATTATTCACAACAATTCACTGCACAACAAAGGTTTTGCTTCTT
This sequence comes from Tachypleus tridentatus, assembly GCF_004210375.1. Classification (NCBI taxonomy): domain Eukaryota; kingdom Metazoa; phylum Arthropoda; class Merostomata; order Xiphosura; family Limulidae; genus Tachypleus; species Tachypleus tridentatus. The sequence continues at coordinate 141,241,995 of NC_134834.1, forward strand.
GAACACTGTTGGGTGTCCCTTATAGATTTTTGGCTGCTGATTACAAAAATCACACCCAAATTTATCTATCTCGTACCGTTTCATCAAAATCTTCAGTTTTGTCATGTTTTTTCGTATATTTGTGTCAAAAAATTTTCGTTTCTGTAAGAGACCTATGAGCAATGTTTTGTGCAGTCTGGGCATGTCCAGGCATGAAATCAGGCTAGGTTGGAAGCCGTTCTGTGAAAGTATGCAGCCCGGGAATGCCTGGGCAGGCCGGAGCCAGCTTGACACTGTTTCAGTAGGCTATAAAAAGTGGCTTGCATACACAGATGCTGCTCGTTGTATTAATATAGACCTTATAGTGTGTACGTATTGTTTCAGAATATAGCATTGCCTCAGTAGCACTGTAACAAGTAAGTTAGATGTTATTGACGTTTTACAAGACGATTGGTGTCGGTCAATATGTCTCGTCAATGTCGTAACAGCCGCGATACATTCTGCTATATTTGTGGCGAGTATACGCTTGTTCATTAGAGACGCTCAATGACTGATCTTGTGAAGAAAGCATATCATCTGTATTTCAGCTGTAAAATTGGTGATCAAGACCAGGAATGGGCGCCTCACATTTTTTGTGCGGCATGTGCTGTCTGTCTGAGAGCTTCACTCAGAGGCACTCGAAAGACAATGCCGTTTGCTGTCCCGATGATATGAAGAGAACAGAAAGACCATGTGACGGCCTGTTACTTCTGTTTGACTAATGTGTCTGGCTTCTCTGCCAAAAACAAGAAGTCAATTGAATACCCTAATCTTCCTTCAGCAATGAGACCCTTGCCACGTAACGACAGTCTTCCAATTCCGAAACCACCAGAG